>NC_057804.1:318768321-318802358 GCF_018294505.1 Triticum aestivum | reverse complement strand
TGATGAGGACATGACTACCTTGGATATGACCAAAAATATTGCATATATGCATATTTGTCAGGTCATTTCTAGTGCAAACTATTCAATAATCTATTTATGTTATCGAGAACAAAAATACTTCACACACTTTTGTGTTTTGTCTAATTGCAGGTGTATGGGACATTTGTACAATCCACATATGAAGATAAGGAAGAAAGATATGTTTATTTTCTGTCCAAAAAGTTCTCTCACGTCACTTTTGGCCCAAGAGAAGATAGAGTCCAAGTCTCTCACGTTCTGGATTCAGATTCGGACTGCACAGACACACCTGACTCAAAACGCACACAAGTTTTTCATACGGACTCCGAATTGGGTGATTCTTTTTTTGTTGGAAACTAGATTTCGTGCACTTTCCAACCCAATTGGAATCACCTTCAAATTCGTCCGGAGCGTTGAGTTGTGGACGAAACAATCTGATGCTGCAGCAGAATCCGAGTCAAACTACAAGTCCAAAGGTGTTACATCACCTCCACTTGGGCCCATTGGCCTTGTACGACCTAGATTTAGTTTTAGGCTGCCTTGGGACATCCTCCCACCTCCTTGGACGCCACCCCTTGCTCCTATATAAGTAGATCCATCTAGTAGCTTTTCCTTGGGATTTGTTTAGTTAAAAGTTAGCCAATGCAACTTCGTGTACTTCGTTTGTGTCCAACGACCAGACCAAGACCGCTTACGGATCCCCACCATTATCAATACCTCATATATATTTCCAATATTCAGATTGCTTTATCATATTCTTGCTCGTTCTTCGATTGCTTGCAGGAATAGACCTTCGTGGTCAGGCTGACCGTGCTTCCGGCATCGTCAGTAACCTCAGGAGATTGGTTTAGCGATTGCTAAGGCGCAACGTCGTGCACGTTTGTAGTCGGATCGTCAAAGTCGTCTCCACCAAATCGGTAGTATCATCTCATCGAAAGATCGGGACACCCCGCCTCTATCAGATAGGGTTGATTTCGGACCCCTCCACCAAGGGCCACGAAATTTCCCCCCTCTTCCTCCATATATACAGCCCTTAGGGCATCGTTTAGACTTCGGATTTTGTTTAGATTAAAAGTTCGCCATAGCTGCAACTTCGCGTACTTCGTTTGTGTTCAACGACCAGACAAAGGCGTCACAGAACCCCACCTTGATCAATAAAGCTTTCATCTTATATTTGCAATATCCAGATTGCAATCTCAGTTTCTTGCTTGTTCTTCGTTTGTTCGCAGGAAACAGACCCTCGTGGTCAGGTTGATCGTGCTCCGGCGTGGTCAATAACCTCTCGGAGTTGGTTTAGCGATTGCTAAGGCGCGACGTCCTCGCACGTTCGTAGTCGGATCGTCAAAGTCGACTTCCACCAAAGCGAAATCCACAATCTCATCGAAAGACGAGACACCTTTGCCTCTATCAAGAAGGCCAAGAATGAGGCCACGGGGACCAGAAGAAGTTCCCGGCGCAACGTGGTGCCGGACTCATCGTCCGAAGACACCGGGGCACACTCCTCCAATGACAACGAGGAGGAGGAGGAGGAAAACCCTCTCCCCGGAAAACGAGGGGGGGGGGAGAAGAGGAAGGCCACCCTTTCCGGGGAGGCTGAAGGGTCCAAGAAGGGACGGACCCTTCCTCCGGACCACTCCACAACTGCTGCCTATAGCGAGGAGGAGTGGCTACCCAGGGGCAAGCCCCTGGCGAGATCGTAAGTATCTGCACTCTGTAATACTTTTGGTGCGACTTAGCTTCATAGTTTGTTATAACACCGAACAGGCATATGCGGTCCGGCCAGATCACATCCCGAGGTATCCTCTTCGGATGGGTCTTTGAGCGATTCAGGAATGAATTTGCTCCCGACGGCCACCTCCCCTCGGCCTATGGATGACATGGAGGTGCGGTCCCAAAGGGTACCAGAGCAGGGGAGGCGGCTCTGGAGACGCCCCAATGCGAAATTCCAGACGTCGGGCACATGGGGAGTAAGATCCCCATAGATTATGCTGACAAGAGCCGCAGCAAGTTGGGCTCCCAGCCGGGCACTGCACCGGAACTTCCAAAGGTTCCAGATTCAGGTAGGCAGCCCCTCGCTAGGGAGGGAGAGCCGGCCGTGCCAATGACCTCCGTTGCGCCAGAGGCGTCGGATAGTCTGCTGGAAGTGCTTCGCGGCGCTTCCATGGATGAAGAGCACCGTACTCTTATGAGTACTGTGATTTAGAAGGTTCGGTCCGCCAAAAGCGGATTGACCCCGAATCCTGCACCAACCTCCTGACAGGCTTTGAGGTAAGTAATCAAAAGTGTGAGAAATTATCACCCAATAGACAGTAGCCCCTGATACTCTGTTTGGTGTTCGGAAAGAAAAGCCAAACGGAGGGTCAACTTTAAACCACAGGAATCTAACAGTATGTGTCTATCTGAATAAGCAGGCGGTGCTGCTTGCCGCTGCTGCCCATACAGCAGAGGTCGCCGGACTCGAACAGGACCTGAAGCAGGCCGAAGGGGAGATCGGCCTCACGAAGAGGCAGCTCGAAGAGAACAAAGGTAAGTGATACCCCGTTCACGTGTCATATAGAGGAGAAAAAATTGGTGACACTAACAAAAAGCGTCATGATTTTTTAATAGGGGCCATGACCGAAGTGGCGGCCCTAAAGAAAGCGCTATCCGAGGCCGAAGACAAGGCAGCCACGGAGCGTATTGAACGTGAAAAGCAAGATGCTAGGGTGGGCGAGGTACAACAAGAGCTCCAGGAGTTTGGCAAGAAGTTCGAGTCCTTGAAGCGTGACTTCAAGACGAAGGAGTCTGAGCTTGCGAAGGCCCTTCAGAGCGTCAAAGACGCCAGGGCCGAAGCCCAAAAGGCCCAGCAAGAAATCCAGGCGGCCAAGAAGATAGCGGCGGGTAAGGCATTCATTATGCAAAGCAAGCATGTGGAGGAGACATTTCTTTTACTTACCTGAATTCTTAGCTCTCTAGGGGCATTCCCAGATCTGCCACGTAGCATATCGGATGCCACGGAGTTCTATCGTGCCGAAGAGGGGAGCTCGACGGAGAAGCTGTTCTGGTCCCAGTATGCTGGAGCCAAACACCCAATGCCTCTGAGTGACCAACTAAAGCAGTTGGTTGAACTCCACAGGGCGGCCAAAGTGGCCATGAAGGACTTCATAGTCCGGATGTGGCCTAGTGAGCCCCTGCCCGACAGCTACTTCGGCCTTATAAAGCGGGTGGTAAATGTCTGTCCATAGCTCGAAGTTATCAAGCAATCTGTTTGTGTTGAGGATGCCTGCCGGGCCTTTGCCCGTGCGAAGATGCATTGGGCCAAGCTGGATGGAGAAGCTGGTGAAGGATGGACCGCCGGAGGGCAAGGCGCATTGCTACCCCAAGAAATATTATGATGGCGTTATGAAAGGCGCTCGCCTCGTGCCCGATGAATGTACCAAGGACGTAATCTTTGAGCGAATGTGATGAGGACATGACTACCTTGGATACGATCAAAAATATTGCATACATACATATTTGTCAGGTGATTTCTAATGCAAACTATTCAATAATCTATTATGTCATCCAGAACAAAAATACTTCACACACTTTTGTGTTTTGTCTAATTACAGGTGTATGGAACATTTGTACAATCCACATATGAAAATAAGGGAAAAGGAGAAGTTTAGGTTGTGTTCAAAAAGTCCTCTCACGTCACTTTTGGGTCAAGAGAAGATAGAGTCCAAGTCTCTCACGTTCTGGATTCAGATTCGGACTGCACAGACATACCTGAATCAAAACGCCAACAACTTTTTCATACGGACTCCGAATTGGATGATTCTTTTTTTGTTGGAAACTAGATTTCGTGGTCTTTCCAACCCAATTGGATTCACCTTCAAATTCCTCCGGAGCGTTGAGTTACGGACGAAACAATCTGACGTTGGAGCAGAATCCGAGTCAAACTACAAGCCCAAAGGTGTTGCATCACCTCCACTTGGGCCCATGAGCCTTGTACGACCTAGGGTTAGTTTTAGGCTGCCTTGGGACGTCCTCCCACCTCCTTGGCCGCCACCCCTTGCTCCTATATAAGTAGATCCATCTAGTAGCTTTTTGCTTGGGATTTGTTTAGTTAAAAGTTAGCCATTGCAACTTCGTGTAATTCGTTTGTGTCCAACGACCAGACCAAGACCCCTTACGGATCCCCACCATTATCAATACCTCATATATATTTGCAATATTCAGATTGCTTTATCATATTCTTGCTCGTTCTTCGATTGCTTGCAGGAATAGGCCTTCGTGGTCAGGCTGACCGTGCTTCCGGCATCGTCAGTAACCTCAGGAGATTGGTTTAGCGATTGCTAAGGCGCAACGTCGTGCACGTTTGTAGTCGGATCATCAAAGTCGTCTCCACCAAATCGATAGTTATCATCTCATCGAAAGATCGGGACACCCTCGCCTCTATCAAATGGTATCAGTTTTCAGGTTGCTCGGTGAGAATTTCCAGTTTTTCTAGATTAGATTTATTTTCTTACCTATTGTCCAAGAAAAATCTACAATAAAGAGTTAGATCTATTCATCCTTTGTCCAAGCCAGTCTGAGCCTTTGCAATTTTCTTTTCATTGCTTGCATAGTTGAATTATCGGTTGCATCGTCGTGTCGAGTTGCTGGTCTTAGTGTCTAGGTCGTTTGGAGTTTCGAGTTCTGTTCACATTAGTCACGTCGCCGCTGCATCATTATCCCTTCCGCTGTCCATCACCCATCCATCAATTTCCTCCACGTGCTACCCACCGTTCATTGTCATAATCATAGTTGAGATCGTTCCCATCTTCGCTTGATCCAATCTACATCTTATCTAGTTTGTTTTGGAAAGAGGGAGAGAGAAAAAAAGATAGAGAAAAGAAATGAGAGAAAAAAAAGTAAAAAAAAGTGTGAGAAAAAAAGAGAGGAGAAAAAAAAACAAAATTCGGATCTATCTAGACTCAATCTCGTAGTTGAATTCGGATTGGAATCTGTTTTGTGCACTGTTCAGTAAAACAGGCATAACTTCCTCATATGAAGTCTGTTTTGGCTCCGCGAGTACTCAAATGAAAGCTAGCGACGAGCCGCATCTAAATAGTTGCGGAAGCTAGTTCAGTATTTGTCACCTCAACATCAGCTTCTAAATAGGTCTACTGCTATTGTGATCTTCACTTATATCTTGCTGTCCAGAGCTACTTCATATCTTTTATTGATGCTAGTTGTGCTACGACGTGACCTCATTAGTGTTCTAGGCTCGCGTCTCTAGTTTGGTCTAGCCTAGGACCAGCACAGTACCATCGTTGAGCGTTTATTCAACATTGCATCTCTGAATTGATTATTGCTAATCTTTTGCTACCATATATAGCCAACCCAGCTCCACATATTTCTACACCGTGTATACGTACGTTCCCCTGGCAATCGTTTTACACAATCTTCGGAGTTATTTGACACCGCTGGTTTCCTGTCACCACCTGCCGCATGGTAAGAACTTGTAAGATATTGATATTCACTTTACTGTGAGCACTTTACAACCACATCCTAGTAGTTCATAGGAACATTATTCTCGAATTTTGCTTCTTGTTTCTACTAATCATGGCAGGTTCCAGAGATAGAAGTTCTTGGATGACGGACACATCTTCACCATCACGAGAGTTGGGACAACACACACAAGCATATGGTCAGGTTATCTCTTTACCATCATTTGAGGGTAGATTTAATCCTGCTATTTATCTAGCTTGGGAGCTTGAAGTAGAACAAGTTTTTAGTCACCATGATTTTTCTGAACTTGAGAGAGTACGAGCTACCATTAGAGCATTTACTGGTTTTGCTTCTGTTTGGTGGAGTGTACATTGTAAGAAAAACATTGATAACCAACCCACAACTTGGAAAGTTTTGAAAGCTGTAATGAGACAACAATTTTTTCCTCCTTATTATCATCATGAATTGCTTTGCAAATTTGAACAATTTAAACAAGGCAACAACACTGTTCATGCTTACTACCAAGAGTTCAATTCTTATATGCATCATTGTGACATAGAAGAATCTAAGAATGATACAATGAATAGATTTTTTGGTGGTTTGAACCATGATATTCAGGCAAGATTTCAGTATATTCCTCATTGCATTACTGGTATGTATGTCCGTGCTTGTACCTTTGAGAGACAGATACAGGAGGATGCATTAGGTGACTACAACAACTACTATTCCAGTTCATGCTCACCATCGCCGGTGGGTTCCTCCATCATTGCACCTCGGATTATGAGCGCGGCATCATCTCAAGGGTATGGTACATTGTCAACGTTCGTACCTACATCAGCTACATCTTTGCCACAAGGTAAGAATAAAGGTATTGATGATATAACTTCACATGAGAATGATGCATGCCTAGTTAACTTGAATGCGTCATGTATTGAGTTACCTGTTGGTTTGAGCACACCACCTATTTTAGAGAATCTTGTTAGTGTCATGAATGCGTCATGTGATCAAACAACTGAAATATCAACAATTTTGAGTGCACCCATTGAATTAACTGTTAATGCAAAAGAACTAATGTTTAATCATTTTGATATGGCCTCCAATCTTGGTGATGATTCTGTGTCCAATGCCTTATTGCATGTTTGCTTATTTAAGCATGTTGTAGCATGTAAATTTGATGCAAGTAAGGTTTATTCACCAAAGTTGGGATGGTTTAATGACGAACATTGCGAATCTTTTGAAATGAATAAGAGCTTCACTTATATGTGCAAACTGAGTTCTAATATTTTCATGCCTTCTACTTCTTGTGATAATTTTTTGGCTTTAGTTTTTTATGAACTATGAAAGTTACTCGTGTATACATGTGTCATACGTGCAAAAATCAAGGAAAGTTAAACTGGATGACATATACATATACAACATGTACACCTTGTCTCTTTTGTTAGCCACATTTCAGATTAAGCAACGCCGAGGACGGCTTTGTTTTCAAAAAGGGGAGGATGATGAGGACATGACTACCTTGGATACGACCAAAAATATTGCATACATACATATTTGTCAGGTGATTTCTAATGCAAACTATTCAATAATCTATTTATGTTATCCAGAACAAAAATACTTCACACACTTTTGTGTTTTGTCTAATTACAGGTGTATGAGACATTTGTACAATCCACATATGAAGATAAGGGAAAAGGAGAAGTTTAGGTTGTGTTCAAAAAGTCCTCTCACATCACTTTTGGGTCAAGAGAAGATAGAGTCCAAGTCTCTCACGTTCTGGATTCAGATTCGGACTGCACAGACATACCTGACTCAAAACACCAACAACTTTTCCATACGGACTCCGAATTGGATGATTCTTTTTTTTGTTGGAAACTAGATTTCCTGCTCTTTCCAACCCAATTGAATTCACCTTCAAATTCGTCCGGAGCGCTGAGTTACGGACGAAACAATCTGACGTTGTAGCAGAATCCGAGTCAAACTACAAGCCCAAAGGTGTTGCATCACCTCCACTTGGGCCCATGAGCCTTGTACGACCTAGGGTTAGTTTTAGGCTGCCTTGGGACGTCCTTCCACCTTCTTGGCCGCCACCCCTTGCTCCTATATAAGTAGATCCATCTAGTAGTTTTTTGCTTGGGATTTGTTTAGTTAAAAGTTAGCCATTGCAACTTCGTGTACTTCGTTTGTGTCCAACGACCAGACCAAGACCGCTTACGGATCCCCACCATTATCAATACCTCATATATATTTGCAATATTCAGATTGCTTTATCATATTCTTGCTCGTTCTTCGATTGCTTGCAGGAATAGACCTTCATGGTCAGGCTGACCGTGCTTCCGGCATCGTCAGTAACCTCAGGAGATTGGTTTAGCGATTGCTAAGGCGCAACGTCGTGCATGTTTGTAATCGGATCATCAAAGTCGTCTCCACCAAATCAATAGTTATCATCTCATTGAAAGATCGGGACACCCTCGCCTCTATCAAGCCCAATTGGATTCACCTTCAAATTCGGAGTCCGTATGAAAAAGTTGTTGGCGTTTTGAGTCAGGTATGTCTGTGCAGTCCGAATCTGAATCCAGAACGTGAGAGACTTGGACTCTATCTTCTCTTGACCCAAAAGTGACGTGAGAGGACTTTTTGAACACAACCTAAACTTCTCCTTTTCCCTTATCTTCATATGTGGATTGTACAAATGTCCCATACACCTGTAATTAGACAAAACACAAAAGTGTGTGAAGTATTTTTGTTCTGGATAACATAAATAGATTAATAGTTTGCATTAGAAATCACCTGACAAATATGTATGTATGCAATATTTTTGGTCGTATCCAAGGTAGTCATGTCCTCATCAGAATGTACTCATGTCGTTCTTGTAATATGAAAACTAGTTCGTTTGCGCTATATGGCGCTTTGTTGATTTAAAATGTTACCTTCTGTGCGGCTGTTTATAAATTTCTGATAGTAGGCCAGTCGTCGGCTTCCGCCCCCATGTAACTAGTACTTGGGTGTTCGTGGAAAACCCAAACACTCTTTATCCAAATTTTTGGTCCTTGAAGGAGGTGTTCGGCACAACGAACAAGGCAATCAGACTATGCGTCTTTATAACACTCACTTAGCCATAGAAGTCTACAATTTTCAATTTCGGCGAAGCTCCTAGAATTCGGAAAACCAAATTGGGGTGCTATACACACCTAAATTGGACAAGGCCAATACCTCGCCTGAAGCGAAAAAAAAACATTAAGGATTTAAGACCTCTCGAACAGCGACCAGCTCTCGCCGCATCATGACAGTCAGTTTTTGGCTTTCTCTACTGAGGTGCTCGTCCGGAAGAACCGGGACACAATCACAGTAGTTCTCCCTATGCTACCTTAGCCGATATAACGGAACATAAGGTACCAAAACAAGGGAGCCGGGCAAAACCAACTATTGACCCAAGACATGATTCGGAGCTGATGCATATAATGCTATAAGTTCGGGGTGCCGCACTGTCAAAAGTGTTCGGACTTATCTTGTCGTATTATGGGGCACCATAAGAAGCCCCTGGCAAACTGAACGTACCAAAGTGTACGGATGCGATATTAAATAAACATTTTTAGGGAAAATGTGCGGATAGGAATAATAAGCTGACGCCATATATTATTTCCCTTTGTTATTTAAATAATATGTCCAAGTGCATGTGTACAATTAATGTGTTAAGCAGAACAAATAGGACTATTTGACATGTCCTATCTAGGGGCGGGCCGCATGCAGGTATGTAAAACAGGTATAACGATCATTGACAGATACTACCTGGGTATTCCCGTTGTGCGTAAAGCCTTTTGCCTCCTTGGTTTTCCCTCCTTTGATGAGTCCGATGATCTGGCTCTCTGAAGGTGATAGAGGCGAGGGTGTCCCGATCTTTCGATGAGATGATAACTATCGATTTGGTGGAGACGACTTTGACGATCCGACTACAAACGTGCACGACGTTGCGCCTTAGCAATCGCTAAACCAATCTCCTGAGGTTACTGACGATGCCGGAAGCACGGTCAGCCTGACCACGAAGGTCTATTCCTGCAAGCAATCGAAGAACGAGCAAGAATATGATAAAGCAATCTGAATATTGCAAATATATATGAGGTATTGATAATGGTGGGGATCCGTAAGCGGTCTTGGTCTGGTCGTTGGACACAAACGAAGTACACGAAGTTGCAATGGCTAACTTTTAACTAAACAAATCCCAAGGAAAAAGCTACTAGATGGATCTACTTATATAGGAGCAAGGGGTGGCGGCCAAGGAGGTGGGAGGACGTCCCAAGGCAGCCTAAAACTAAATCTAGGTCGTACAAAGCCAATGGGCCCAAGTGGAAGTGATGTAACACCTTTCGACTTGTAGTTTGACTCGGATTGTGCTGCAGCATCAGATTGTTTCGTCCACAACTCAACGCTCCGGACGAATTTGAAGGTGATTCCAATTGGGTTGGAAAGTGCACGAAATCTAGTTTCCAACGAAAAAAGAATCACCCAATTCGGAGTCCGTATGAAAAACTTGTGTGCGTTTTGAGTCAGGTATATCTGTGCAGTCCGAATCTGAATCCAGAACGTGAGAGACTTGGACTCTATCTTCTCTTGGGCCAAAAGTGACGTGAGAGAACTTTTTGGACAGCAAATAAACATCTCTTTCTTCCTTATCTTCATATGTGGATTGTACAAATGTCCCATACACCTGCAATTAGACAAAACACAGAAGTGTGTGAAGTATTTTTGTTCTGGATAACATAAATAGATTATTGAATAGTTTGCACTAGAAATCACCTGACAAATATGCATATATGCAATATTTTTGGTCATATCCAAGGTAGTCATGTCCTCATCATCCTCCCCTTCTTGAAAATAAAGCCGTCCTCGGCGTTGCTTAATCTGAAATGTGGCTAACAAAAGAGACAAGGTGTACATGTTGTATATGTATATGTCATCCATTTTTACTTCCCTTGATTTTTGCATATATGACACATGAATAGATGAGTAACTTGCATAGTTCATAAAATCTAAAGCCAAAAAATTAGCACTAGAAGTAGAAGGCATGAAAATATTGCAACTCAGTTTGCACATATAAGTGAAGCTCTTATTCATTTCAAAAGATTGACAATGTTCATCATTAAACCATCCCAACATTGGTGAATAAACCTTACTTGCATCAAATTTACATGCTACAACATGCTTAAATAAGCAAACATGCAATAAGTCATACAACACAGAATGATCACCAAGATTAGAGGTCATATCAAAATGATTAAACATTGGTTCTTTTGCATCAATAGTTAATTCAATGGGTGCACTCAAAATTGTTGGTATTTCAGTTGTTTGATCACATGGCAAAGTCAAATTATCAACGTAGTTCTCTAAAATAGGTGGTGTGATCAAAGTAGTGGGTAGCTCATCAGATGGTGCATTCAAATTGACAAGGCATTCATCATTCTCATGTAGAGATGGAAGATCAGTACCTTTGTCATTACCTCTTATGATCAACTTAGATGATGTAGCCACTCTCGGGGGCGATGTGTCACATGGTGGAGGTGATATAGTCCTGACAACAACGGATGTGGTTGTCATAGTATGCCTAGTAGTTGAAGGAACAATCATATCAACTCTTGGAATGTGCACCGTGCGCTTGTTCTCCTCGTGGCCAACACGTCGTTTTATTTCCTGTTCAGCTTTGCAAGCAAGATGAAACAAATGGTCCATAGGATAACACTCTTCATGAATTAGTATCTCTTGAATATCACGGTTTAATCCTCCCCAAAATCTATCCATAAAATCATCTTCACTTTCTTCTAAAGAGGAATGCAACAAGGTAGTTTGTAAATCATCATAATATTTTGTTACAGTTTCACTACCTTGTTTTAAGTGTTGCAACTTCTTAATCATGTCACGAGTATAATAAGCAGGGACGAAAGTATGTCGCATGGCAAGTTTCAAATCATCCCAAGTAGTAGGTATATAATTAGGGTGTAACCAACAATATTCACTCCACCAAACCAAAGCATAACCAGTGAAAGAACCAACCGCAACCTTAACCTTTTTATGTTCATCGAAATTATGGGAAGCAAATATATTTTTTATGTCGAACTCCCATTCAATATATAAAGCAGGTTTAAAACGGCCATTAAATGGTGGTATAGATACATTAACCTGATCATGTGCATTTGGATGTTTGTGCACCTTTCGTGACGGTTGTGGTATTTGCAAAGGTGGCGGCACGTCTCCCGCGATCGACAAAGCCCATGAATTGACTCTGGATCCTGTCATGATTAGTAGAACAAGAAACAAAACCCAAAAATAATGTTCCTATAACTACTAGGATGTGGTGGTAAAACGCTCACTGTAAAGCAAATATCAATGTCTTACAAGTTCTTACCATGCAGCAGGCGGTGATCGGCAACCAGCGGTGTCAAGTAACTCCGAATATTGAGTAAAGCGATTGCCAGGGGAGCGTACGTATACACGGTGTAGAAATATGTGGAGCTGGGTTGGCTATATATGGTAGCAAAAGATTAGCAATAATCAATTCAAAGATGCAATGTTGAATAAACGCTCAACGACGGTACTGTGCTGGTCCTAGGCTAGACCGGACTAGAGACGCGAGCCTAGAACACTAATGAGGTCACGGTGTAGCACAACTAGCATCAATGAAGGATACTAAGTAGCTCTTGACAGCAAGATATAAGTGAAGATCACAACAGCAGTGAAGATAATTAGGTGAAACAACAGCCAAGCAGGATATATCAACAACTTTGTCTCCAACTTTCCTCTGAAAAAGATTGTGCCGATTTTTTTGTTTTTTTTTCTTCTCTCTTTTTTTTCCTCACACTTTTTTTTTCTTTCTCTCCTTTTTTTTCTTTTTTTTTCTTTCCTTTTTTCTCTTTTTTTTTCTCTCTCTTTTTTTTCTCCCTCTTTCCAAGACAAACTAGATAAGATGCAGATTGGATTAGGCGAAGATGTGAATGACCTCAACTATGATTATGACAATGAACAGTGCGTAGCACGTGGTGGAAATTAATAGATGGGATGATGGACGGCGGAAGGGATAATGATGCGGCGGCGGCGTGACTAATGTGAACAGAACTCGAAACTCTAAAGGAACTAGACACTAAGACCAGCAACTGACACGACGATGCAACCGATAATTCAACTATGCAAGCAATGAATAGAAAATTGCAAAGGCTCAGACTGGCTTGGATAAAGGATGAACATATCTAACTTTTTTTTGTGGCTTTTTCTTGGACAATAGGTAAGAAAAAAATCTAATCTAGGAAAAACTGGAAATTCTCACCGAGCAACCTGAAAACTGATACCACTTGATAGAGGCGAGGGTGTCCCGATCTTTCGATGAGATGATAACTATCGATTTGGTGGAGACGACTTTGACGATCCGACTACAAACGTGCACGACGTTGCGCCTTAGCAATCGCTAAACCAATCTCCTGAGGTTACTGACGATGCCGGAAGCACGGTCAGCCTGACCACGAAGGTCTATTCCTGCAAGCAATCGAAGAACGAGCAAGAATATGATAAAGCAATCTGAATATTGCAAATATATATGAGGTATTGATAATGGTGGGGATCCGTAAGCGGTCTTGGTCTGGTCGTTGGACACAAACGAAGTACACGAAGTTGCAATGGCTAACTTTTAACTAAACAAATCCCAAGGAAAAAGCTACTAGATGGATCTACTTATATAGGAGCAAGGGGTGGCGGCCAAGGAGGTGGGAGGACGTCCCAAGGCAGCCTAAAACTAAATCTAGGTCGTACAAAGCCAATGGGCCCAAGTGGAAGTGATGTAACACCTTTCGACTTGTAGTTTGACTCGGATTCTGCTGCAGCATCAGATTGTTTCGTCCACAACTCAACGCTCCGGACGAATTTGAAGGTGATTCCAATTGGGTTGGAAAGTGCACGAAATCTAGTTTCCAACAAAAAAAGAATCACCCAATTCGGAGTCCGTATGAAAAACTTGTGTGCGTTTTGAGTCAGGTATGTCTGTGCAGTCCGAATCTGAATCCAGAACGTGAGAGACTTGGACTCTATCTTCTCTTGGGCCAAAAGTGACGTGAGAGAACTTTTTGGACAGCAAATAAACATCTCTTTCTTCCTTATCTTCATATGTGGATTGTACAAATGTCCCATACACCTGCAATTAGACAAAACACAGAAGTGTGTGAAGTATTTTTGTTCTGGATAACATAAATAGATTATTGAATAGTTTGCACTAGAAATCACCTGACAAATATGCATATATGCAATATTTTTGGTCATATCCAAGGTAGTCATGTCCTCATCAGAAGGGGATGCACGAAAGTAGGGTCCTGAAAGAGAAAGAAGGTTACTTAAAGTATGCGGGTCTTGTCGCGGTTGAACCGCACTGTGGACCGCATCACCATTGTGCCTCCGCCTATGCCCATGGTATTTTAAGTGTGTAATTGTGTATGCGCGGCACAAATGCTGCTTGGATGGGGCTAGGGCGGAGGCCGTACTGCTAATCATGCTCTTGGTGTGCCTGGCGATCCTGTTGTGGAGTACTCTGGACTCGCTTGACGGAGCTCGGGGTTGTTGTCGCTGAATTGGCGGTCTGCCGGAGAAGGCTACTTTGTACATCTGCCGCGAGGGCTGCAGTGTGCTCTTCTGTACGGAGAGAGCGATCTGTGTTTCCATTGACTGTTATAACCCCGCGAGGTCCTAGCATCTTGAGCTTGAGGTATGCATAGTGTGGTACCGCATTGAATCGAGCGAATGCGGTTCGTCCGAGCAGTGCATGATAGCCACTACGGAAAGGGACGATATCAAAGATTAACTCCTCACTTTGGAAGTTATCCGGGGATCCGAAGACCACTTCCAGTGTTATGGAGCCCGTACAACGGGCCTCTACTCCTGGAATTACACCTTTGAAGGTGGTTTTGGTGGGCTTGATCCTCGAAGGATCAATGCCCATTTTGCGCATTGTGTCCTGGTAAAGCAGGTTCAGGTTACTGATACGTCTCCAACGTATCTGTAATTTTTGTTTATTTCATGCTATTGTATTACCCCTTTTGGATGTTTATGGGCTTTATTTTACACATTTATATCAGTTTTGGGACTAACCTACTAACCGGAGGCTTAGCCTGTATTGCTGTTTTTTTGCCTATTTCAGTATTTCGAAGAAAAAGAATATCAAACGGAGTCCAAACGGAATGAAACCTTCGGGAGCGTGATTTTGGAACAAACATGATCCAAAGGACTTGGAGTGCAAGTGAAGAAGTAGCCGAGGCGGCCACGAGAGGGTAGGGCGCCCCCCCTACAGGGCACGCCCCCTGTCTCGTGGGCCCCTCTGGCGGCCACCAATGTACTTCTTCCTCCTATATAAGCCTACGTACCCCGAAAACATCCAGGGAGCCAACGAAACACAATTTCCACCGCCGTAACCTTCTGTATCCGCGAGATCCCATCTTAGAGCCTTCGCCGGCGCTCTGCCGGAGGGGGAATCGACCGCCGAGGGCTTCTACATCAACACCATAGCCCCTCTGATGAGTTGTGAGTAGTTTACCACAGACCTACAGGTCCATAGTTATTAGCTAGATGGCTTCTTCTCTCTTTTTGGATCTCAATACAATGTTCTCCTCCTCTCTTGTGGAGATCTATTCGATGTAAATTCTTTTTGCGGTGTGTTTTTCAAGATCCGATGAATTGTGGGTTTTTGATCAAGTTTATCTATGAGAAATATTAGAATCTCCTCTGAATTCTTTTATGTATGATTGAGTTATCTTTGCAAGTCTCTTCGAATTATCAGTTTGGTTTGCCCTACTAGATTGATCTTTCTTGCCATGGGAGAAGTGCTTAGCTTTGGGTTCAATCTTGCGGTGTCCTTACCCAGTGACAGAAAGGGTTGTAAGGCACGTATTGTATTGTTGCCATCGAGGATAAAAAGATGGGGTTTATATCATATTGCTTGAGTTTATCCCTCTACATCATGTCTTCTTGCTTAATGCGTTACTCTGTTCTTTATGAACTAAATACTCTAGATGCAGGCAGGAGTCGGTCGATTTGTGGAGTAATAGTAGTAGATGCAGGCAGGAGTCGGTCTACTTGTCACGGACGTGATGCCTATATACATGATCATGCCTAGATAATCTCATAATTATTCGCTTTTCTATCAATTGCTCGACAGTAATTTGTTCACCCACCGTAATACTTATGCTATCTTGAGAGAAGCTTCTAGTGAAACCAATGGCCCCCGGGTCTATTATTATCATATTTGCTTCCAATCTATTTTTATTTGCATCTTTAATTTTTGCATCTATATTATAAAATACCAAAAATATATTTATCCTATCATATTATCTCTATCGGATCTCACTTTCGCAAGTAGCCGTGAAGGGATTGACAACCCCTCTTGATGAGGACATCAATACCATTGTTACACCCACAGCCCCTGCTGCTATACATACTGGACCAATTACTAGAGCTCGCGCACGCCAACTAAATTACCAGGTACTTTTATTTCTTGGTAATGATTCTAATGTTCATGAGAATATGATGCTGCCTAAATTGGATACATTTGTTTTGCTTACAAATGAAGGGCCTAGCTTGGAGAAGGATGAACATTGGAGCAAGAACAAGCATGGAGATGATGGCATGCACAAGGGAAACAAGAACGGAGTTACAAGTGATGATTTCAGGACTTTGAAGCCACCATAATGGGTGCATGAAGCCTTGGACAAAATATACAAGATGCCACTTCATAAATTTCGTCCCGAGGCTATTTTAGGTGCTGCGTCACCTTTTTATTGGGCCGGGCCCATGTAATTTCAAAATACATTAGTATAGGCTATTTTTAGAGTCAGTATGTGTGGGGAAACAAGGGATAGGGTTGATTTCGGACCCCTCCACCAAGGGCCACGAAATTCCCCCTCTCTTCCTCCATATATACAGCCCTTAGGGCACTGTTTAGACTCTGGGTTTTGTTTAGATTAAAGTTCGCCATAGCTGCAACTTCGCGTACTTCGTTTGTGTTCAATGACCAGACAAAGGCGTCACAGAACCCCACCTTGATCAATAAAGCTTTCATGTTATATTCGCAATATCCAGATTGCAATCTCAGTTTCTTGCTTGTTCTTCATTTGCACGCAGGAAATAGACCCTCGTGGTCAGGTTGATCGTGCTCCGGCGTGGTCAATAACCTCTCAGAGTTGGTTTAGCGATTGCTAAGGCGTGACGTCCTCGCACGTTCGTAGTCGGATCATCAAAGTCGACTTCCACCAAAGCGAAATCCATCATCTCATCGAAAGACGGGACACCTTTGCCTCCATCAGGTGGTATCAGATTTCCAGGTTGCTCGGTGAGATTTTACAGTTTTTCGTAGTTTAGATCGAGTATGTTCTTCATACCTACGGTCCATGAAAAAGCCACAAAAAAAATTAGGGTTTTGCTTTGTTGAATTTGCGGTTGCATCGTCGTGTCTAGTTGCTGGTCTTAGCGTCTAGTCTTTTAGAGTTTCGAGTTCTGGTCATAAGTTGTCACGCCGCCACCGCACCATCATCATCGCCCTTGTCACCTACCATCACCGCTCCGAATCCGTATCCATATACCACCACCAATCCGTGTCCATATACCACCACTGATCCATATCCATATACTACCACCGCTACCACCACTGCTGCCATATACCACCACCATATATCCACCACCAATCCGAGTTCCTTGCATATTATGTTTGTTTTCGACATTCATCTAGTTTCCGATTCGTGTTTCCTTGCCGGAGTAGGTTTCAAAAAAAAATTCGAAAAAATTGAGTTCGGAAACCACCCTCCGTTTAGGCCCAAAATTTTCCGAAAATACACTTGTCGAAAAATTTTCTGGCTATCCTATTTTTAGGTGTTTCTAAGCGTATTGAGACAGTCATCGTTATTGAAAGGTTTTTTTGACCCGTTTCCAGTTTTTGGGTCCGGGCAGTCGAAAAAAAAAATATTGGTCGAAAAAATTTCGTGCCCATCCTGTCAGTTTGACCTGGGAAGAGTTTTGAGACACTCGCCATTATAGTGATTTTTCGCAAAAAAAAGCAGCGCAAAGAAAAACATTGCAAAAAAAAGAGCGATTTTTTCCCAAAGTGTGCTTTTCCCTTGTTTACGTGCAGCGCCGTGATTTTGTTAGTGTTCTAGGCTCGCGTCTCTATCACGGTCTAGCCTAGGACCAGCACAGTACCGTCGTTGAGCGTTTATTCAACTTTGCATCTCTGAATTGATTATTGCTGACCCCTTTTGCTACCATATTATAAGCCTTCCCAGCTCCATATACATCTACGTCGTGCGTTTGACTCTCCCTGGTAATCGCTGTATCCAAGCTTTGAGAGTTTTGACTACAACGGTTCCAGGTCACCGCCTGCTGCTGGGTAAGAACTCCTAAGAATTTGAGATTTGCTTCACGGATTTCTGACACCCACCACCACCTCTTGTTAGTAGTCTGTAGGATCATATTCTGTGTGTTTCTATTGCTGCTAACCATGCCGGGATCACAAGCCGACGAGACTGACTGGGAGAACATGATGAATAAGGATTTGCATGATAAATTTCAGCAAATGATGAGTGGACAGGTGCAAGATGTGTTAAACAGATTTGAAGAGGCCATGGAGAAGATAGATGGCATGGAGAAGACGTTCGAAACAAAGCTCGATAACAAGTTTAATGAATTGCTCGCGCGTCTTCCACCACCACCACCCGCTGCACCTAACGCACCTCTCCAACAACAACAACAACGACTACCTCCACGTCGCGAAACAGACCTCCACCGAGCGAGCCGTGTCCCTCTTGCGTTTGGCCAAACTGTTGGTGTTGCTGTTGATACTTCTGTGGCTCCTGCTGCTGATGCGGAGGAGGATAATTATGTGGGAGATTACGAGGATGAGGTTGATCAAAATCAGAACTACGTGCAACTACCTGCACCACACCCACCAGGTCGTCCACATGCAAATATTCGCAATGGTAGGCCTTCACCACCACCTCAAGTACGAGATGATGTCCATATTCCTAAACTGAAATTGAATATTCCACCATTTGAGGGTAGATATGTTCCTGATATATATCTTACTTGGGAGTTAGAAACTGAACAATGATTTACATGTTTACAATATCCTGAGGAGAGATGGGTTGCTGCTGCTGTTTGTGCTTTCACTAGTTTTGCATGTGTATGGTGGTCTGAACATTGTAGATTATATCCTATTCCAACTACTTGGGCTGCTTTGAAAACTGCTATGTGTACCCGTTGGGTTCCACCATATTATCAACGTGAATTGCTTCAAAAATTGCAGCGTTTAAGACAAGGGAAAAATTCTGTAGAAGAATATTATCAGGAATTACAAACTGGCATGATTAGATGTGGTATTGTTGAGGAGAATGAAGCTATGCTTGCACGTTTTCTGGGTGGATTAAATAGAGAGATTCAGACCATTCTAGACTATAAGGAGTATACTAATATCACTCGTTTATTCCATCTTGCTTGTAAAGCTGAACGTGAAGTGCAGGATCAACAAGCATTGGTGCGAACTAACTTTTCTGCAGGCCGACCTTCCTCATCGACACCGCGTGCATCTTCTACTTCAACTGCACCAGCACCTCCATCAGGTGCCACCTCCAGCCGTGATACAAGAAAGCAGGCATAACCACCATTATTTGCCAAGAGCGAACCTGCCGGGCCTCCACAGAGTTCTTCTTCCATGGCATCAACAGGGCACACAAGTGATATTATTTGTCGTCGTTGTAAGGGAAGAGGTCATTATGCGAGACAATGCAAATCTCAGCGTGTGATGATTGCTAGCGAGGATAGTGGGTATGAGTCCGCTAGTGACTATGATGAGGAGACTTTGGCTCTTATTACACGTGAAGAACATGGTGGAGATGATTATGATCATGACACGCAATACATGGCTCCTCAAGACGCTGACAGGTATGAATGTTTAGTTGCTCAACGTGTTTTGAGTGTGCAAGTCACACAAGCTGAGAAAAATCAGAGGCACAATTTGTTCCATACCAAGGGAGTTGTGAAGGAACGTTCTGTGCGCGTCATCATAGACGGAGGGAGCTGCAACAACTTGGCTAGCATGGAGATGGTGGAGAAGCTTTCTCTCACCACAAGACCACATCCACATCCTTACTACATCCAATGGTTCAACAACAGCGGCAAGGTTAAGGTAACACGTACTATTCGTGTGCATTTTAGTATCTCTACATATGCTGATTATGTTGATTGCGATGTGGTACCTATGCAAGCATGTTCCTTATTACTTGGTAGACCATGGCAATTTGATAAAAATTCTGTACACCATGGTAGAAACAATCAGTATACTCTTGTTCATAAGGATAAAAATATTACTTTGCTTCCTATGACTCCTGATTCCATTTTGAAAGATGATATTAATAGAGCTAATAAAGCAAAACAGGAGAAGAATAAGTGTGGAAATCAGATTGTGGCAAAAGAATTTGAGCAACAAATGAAGCCTACTAATAAACCATCTAGTCTTGCTTCTGAAATTAAATTAAAAAGTGCATGTTTATTTGCCACCAAATCTGATATTGATGAGCTAGATTTCAGCAAATATGTTTGCTATGCTTTTGTGTGCAAAGAGGCATTATTTTCATTCGAGGACGTGCCTTCCTCTTTGCCTCCTGCTGTCACTAACATTTTGCAGGAGTTCACTGACGTCTTTCCACAAGATGTGCCATCGGGATTACCGCCTATTCGAGGGATTGAGCATCAGATTGACTTAATTCCCGGTGCTTCACTGCCAAACCGTGCGCCATACCGTACCAATCCAGAGGAGACGAAGGAGATTATGCGTCAAGTACAAGAGCTTCTCGACAAAGGTTATATACGCGAATCCCTTAGTCCTTGTGCTGTTCCTATTATTCTAGTGCCGAAAAAGGATGGTACATCACGTATGTGTGTTGATTGTAGAGGCATTAATAATATTACTATTCGTTATCGTCATCCTATTCCTAGGCTAGATGATATGCTTGATGAATTGAGTGGCTCTACAATATTCTCCAAAGTTGATTCGCGTAGTGGATACCATCAAATTCGTATGAAATTGGGAGATGAATGGAAAACAACATTTAAAACTAAGTTTGGATTATATGAGTGGTTAGTCATGCCGTTTGGGTTAACTAATGCACCTAGTACTTTCATGAGATTAATGAACGAAGTTTTACGTGCTTTCATTGGACGATTTGTGGTAGTCTATTTTGATGATATACTGATTTATAGCAGATCTTTGGAAGAACATTTGGAACATTTACGTGCTGTTTTTATTGCTCTACGTGATGCACGTTTGTTTGGTAACCTTGGGAAGTGCACCTTTTGCACCGACCGAGTATCTTTTCTTGGCTATGTTGTTACTCCACAGGGAATTGAAGTTGACAAAGCCAAGATTGAAGCTATTGAGAGTTGGCCGCAGCCCAAAACGGTCACACAGGTGAGGAGTTTTCTTGGCCTCGCTGGATTCTATAGGCGTTTTGTGAGAGATTTCAGCACCATTGCTGCACCTCTCAACGAGCTTACAAAGAAGGATGTGCCTTTTGTTTGGGGTACCGCACAGGAAGAAGCCTTCACGGTATTGAAAGATAAGTTGACACATGCTCCTTTACTCCAACTTCCTGATTTTAATAAGACTTTTGAGCTTGAATGTGATGCTAGTGGAATTGGATTAGGAGGTGTGTTATTACAAGATGGCAAACCTGTTGCAGACTTTTCTGAAAAATTGAGTGGGCCTAGTCTGAATTATTCTACTTATGATAAAGAATTATATGCTCTTGTTCGGACTTTAGAAACATGGCAACATTATTTATGGCCCAAAGAATTTGTTATACATTCTGATCATGAATCTTTGAAACATATTAAAAGTCAAGCTAAACTGAATCGTAGACATGCTAAATGGGTTGAATTCATTGAGACTTTCCCTTATGTCATTAAACACAAGAAGGGAAAAGAAAATGTTATTGCTGATGCATTGTCTCGTCGCTATACTATGCTTTCACAACTTGACTTCAAAATATTTGGTTTGGAGACCATCAAAGATCAATATGTGCATGATGCTGATTTTAAAGATGTAATGCAGAATTGTAAAGAAGGAAGAATGTGGAACAAGTTTGTCGTTAACGATGGATTTGTGTTTCATGCTAACAAGCTATGCATTCCAGCTAGCTCCGTTCGTCTTTTGTTGTTGCAGGAGGCGCATGGAGGAGGATTAATGGGACACTTTGGCGTGAAGAAGACGGAGGACGTACTTGCTACACATTTCTTTTGGCCAAAGATGAGACGGGATGTTGAGCGTTTTATTGCTCGCTGCACTACATGTCAAAAAGCTAAGTCACGACTCAATTCTCATGGTTTATATATGCCTTTGCCTGTACCTAGTGTTCCTTGGGAGGATATATCTATGGACTTTGTTTTAGGTTTACCTCGAACAAAGAAGGGGAGGGATAGCATATTTGTTGTCGTGGATAGATTCTCGAAAATGGCACACTTTATACCATGTCATAAAAGCGATGATGCTGTTAATGTTGCTGATTTGTTCTTTCGTGAAATTATTCGCTTGCATGGTGTGCCAAATACTATTGTTTCAGATCGTGATACTAAATTTCTTAGCCACTTTTGGAGATGTTTATGGGCTAAGTTGGGGACTAAACTGCTTTTTAGTACTACTTGTCACCCCCAAACTGATGGACAAACTGAAGTAGTCAATAGAACGTTGTCTACTATGCTTAGGGCTGTTTTGAAGAATAATAAGAAAATGTGGGAGGAATGCTTGCCTCATATTGAATTTGCTTATAATCGTTCATGATAGAGGCGAGGGTCCCGATCTTTCGGTGAGATGATAACTATCGATTTGGTGGAGACGACTTTGACGATCCGACTACAAACGTGCACGACGTTTTGCCTTAGCAATCGCTAAACCAATCTCCTGAGGTTACTGACGATGCTGGAAGCACGGTCAGCCTGACCACGAAGGTCTATTCCTGCAAGCAATCGAAGAACGAGCAAGAATATGATAAAGCAATCTGAATATTGCAAATATATATGAAGTATTGATAATGGTGGGGATCCGGAAGCGGTCTTGGTCTGGTCGTTGGACACAAACGAAGTACACGAAGTTGCAATGGCTAACTTTTAACTAAACAAATCCCCAAGGAAAAGCTACTAGATGGATCTACTTATATAGGAGCAAGGAGTGGCGGCCAAGGAGGTGGGAGGACGTCCCAAGGCAGCCTAAAACTAAATCTAGGTCGTACAAGGCCAATGGGCCCAAGTGGAGGTGATGTAACACCTTTGGACTTGTAGTTTGACTCGGATTCTGCTGCAGCATCAGATTGTTTCGTCCACAACTCAACGCTCCGGACGAATTTGAAGGTGATTCCAATTGGGTTGGAAAGTGCACGAAATCTAGTTTCCAACAAAAAAAGAATCACCCAATTCGGAGTCCGTATGAAAAACTTGTGTGCGTTTTGAGTCAGGTATGTCTGTGCAGTCCGAATCTGAATCCAGAACGTGAGAGACTTGGACTCTATCTTCTCTTGGGCCAAAAGTGACGTGAGAAAACTTTTTGGACAGCAAATAAACATCTCTTTCTTCCTTATCTTCATATGTGGATTGTACAAATGTCCCATACACCTGCAATTAGACAAAACACAAAAGTGTGTGAAGTATTTTTGTTCTGGATAACATAAATAGATTATTGAATAGTTTGCACTAGAAATCACCTGACAAATATGCATATATGCAATATTTTTGGTCATATCCAAGGTAGTCATGTCCTCATCACCTCCACCAAGGGCCACGAAATTCCCCCCTCTTCCTCCATATATACAGCCCTTAGGGCATCGTTTAGACTTTGGGTTTTGTTTAGATTAAAAGTTCGCCATAGCTGCAACTTCGCGTACTTCGTTTGTGTTCAACGACCAGACAAAGGCGTCACAGAACCCCACCTTGATCAATAAAGCTTTCATCTTATATTCGCAATATCCAGATTGCAATCTCAGTTTCTTGCTTGTTCTTCGTTTGCTCGCAGGAAACAGACCCTCGTGGTCAGGTTGATCGTGCTCCGGCGTGGTCAATAACCTCTCGGAGTTGGTTTAGCGATTGCTAAGGCGCGACGTCCTCGCACGTTCGTAGTCGGATCGTCAAAGTCGACTTCCACCAAAGCGAAATCCACCATCTCATCGAAAGACGGGACACCTTTGCCTCTATCAGTACCGCACAGGAAGAAGCCTTCACGGTATTGAAAGATAAGTTGACACATGCTCCTTTACTCCAACTTCCTGATTTTAATAAGACTTTTGAGCTTGAATGTGATGCTAGTGGAATTGGATTAGGAGGTGTGTTATTACAAGATGGCAAACCTGTTGCATACTTTTCTGAAAAATTGAGTGGGCCTAGTCTGAATTATTCTACTTATGATAAAGAATTATATGCTCTTGTTCGGACTTTAGAAACATGGCAACATTATTTATGGCCCAAAGAATTTGTTATACATTCTGATCATGAATCTTTGAAACATATTAAAAGTCAAGCTAAACTGAATCGTAGACATGCTAAATGGGTTGAATTCATTGAGACTTTCCCTTATGTCATTAAACACAAGAAGGGCAAAGAAAATGTTATTGCTGATGCATTGTCTCGTCGCTATACTATGCTTTCACAACTTGACTTCAAAATATTTGGTTTGGAGACCATCAAAGATCAATATGTGCATGATGCTGATTTTAAAGATGTAATGCAGAATTGTAAAGAAGGAAGAATGTGGAACAAGTTTGTCGTTAACGATGGATTTGTGTTTCGTGCTAACAAGCTATGCATTCCAGCTAGCTCCGTTCGTTTTTTGTTGTTGCAGGAGGCGCATGGAGGAGGATTAATGGGACACTTTGGCGTGAAGAAGACGGAGGACGTACTTGCTACACATTTCTTTTGGCCAAAGATGAGACGGGATGTTGAGCGTTTTATTGCTCGATGCACTACATGTCAAAAAGCTAAGTCACGACTCAATCCTCATGGTTTATATATGCCTTTGCCTGTACCTAGTGTTCCTTGGGAGGATATATCTATGGACTTTGTTTTAGGTTTACTTCGAACAAAGAAGGGGAGGGATAGCATATTTGTTGTCGTGGATAGATTCTCGAAAATGGCACACTTTATACCATGTCATAAAAGCGATGATGCTGTTAATGTTGCTGATTTGTTCTTTCGTGAAATTATTCGCTTGCATGGTGTGCCAAATACTATTGTTTCAGATCGTGATACTAAATTTCTTAGCCACTTTTGGAGATGTTTATGGGCTAAGTTGGGGACTAAACTGCTTTTTAGTACTACTTGTCACCCCCAAACTGATGGACAAACTGAAGTAGTCAATAGAACGTTGTCTACTATGCTTAGGGCTGTTTTGAAGAATAATAAGAAAATGTGGGAGGAATGCTTGCCTCATATTGAATTTGCTTATAATCGTTCATTGCATTCTACTACTAAGATGTGCCCTTTTGAAGTTGTGTATGGTTTCCTACCTCGTGCACCTATTGATTTGTTTCCTCTTCCATCTTCAGAGAAGGTTAATTTTGATGCTAAACAACGTGCTGAATTGATTTTAAAAATGCATGAGTTAACTAAGGAAAACATTGAGCGCATGAATGCTAAATATAAACTTGCTGGAGATAAGGGTAGAAAACATGTTGTTTTTGCACCTGGAGATCTTGTTTGGTTACATTTGCGTAAGGATAGATTTCCTGATTTGCGCAAATCAAAGTTAATGCCACGTGCTGATGGTCCCTTTAAGGTGTTAGAGAAAATAAATGATAATGCATATAAACTTGAGCTGCCTGCAGATTTTGGGGTTAGTCCCACTTTTAACATTGCAGATTTGAAGCCTTATTTGGGTGAGGAAGATGAACTTCCGTCGAGGACGACTTCATTTCAAGAAGGGGAGGATGATGAGGACATCAATACAATTGTTACACCCACAGCCCCTGCTGCTGTACATACTGGACCAATTACTAGAGCTCGTGCACGCCAACTAAATTACCAGGTACTTTCGTTTCTTGGTAATGATTCTAATGTTCATGAGAATATGATGCTGCCTAAATTGGATACATTTGTTTTGCTTACAAATGAAGGGCCTAGCTTGGAGAAGGATGAACATTGGAGCAAGAACAAGCATGGAGATGATGGCATGCGCAAGGGAAACAAGAACGGAGTTACAAGTGATGATTTCAGGACTTTGAAGCCACCATAATGGGTGCATGAAGCCTTGGACGAAATATACAAGACGCCACTTCATAAATTTCGTCCCGAGGCTATTTTAGGTGCTGCGTCACCTTATTATTGGGCCAGGCCCATGTAATTTCGAAATACATAAGTATAGGCTATTTTTAGAGTCCGTACGTGTGGGGAAACAAGAGATAGGGTTGATTTCGGACCCCTCCACCAAGGGCCATGAAATTCCCCCCCTCTTCCTCCATATATACAGCCCTTAGGGCATCGTTTAGACTTTGGGTTTTGTTTAGATTAAAAGTTCGCCATAGCTGCAACTTCGCGTACTTCGTTTGTGTTCAACGACCAGACAAAGGCGTCACAGAACCCCACCTTGATCAATAAAGCTTTCATCTTATATTCGCAATATCCAGATTGCAATCTTAGTTTCTTGCTTGTTCTTCGTTTGCTCGCAGGAAACAGACCTTCGTGGTCAGGTTGATCGTGCTCCGGCGTGGTCAATAACCTCTCGGAGTTGGTTTAGCGATTGCTAAGGCGCGACGTCCTCGCACGTTCGTAGTCGGATCGTCAAAGTCGACTTCCACCAAAGCGAAATCCACCATCTCATCGAAAGACGGGACACCTTTGCCTATATCACACAATCCCCATCATCATATTCTATTCCACCCATAGTGCTATATCCATGGCTCACGCTCATGTATTGCGTGAAGGTTGAAAAAGCTTGAGATTATTGAAGTATGAAACAATTTCTTGGCTTGTCATCGGGGGTATAGAAGTTGGGAACATCTTTGTGTGACGAAAATGAAGCATAGCCTAACTATATGATTTTGTAGGGATGAACTTTCTTTTGCCATGTTATTTTGAGAAAACATGATTACTTTGATTAGTATGCTTGAAGTGTTACTATTTCTTTTACCAATATGAACTTTTATTTTGAATCATTTGGATCTGAACATTCATGCCACAATAAAGAAAATTACATTGAGAATTATGCTAGATAGCATTCCACATCAAAAAATCTGTTTTTATCATTTACCGACTCGAGGATGAGCAAGAATTAAGCTTGGGGATGCTTGATACGTCTGCAACGTATCTATAATTTTTGATTGTTTCATGCTATTATATTACCCCTTTTGGATGTTTATGGGCTTTATTTTACACATTTATATAACTTTTGGGACTAACCTACTAACCATAGGCCCAGCCCGTATTGCTGTTTTTTTGCCTATTTCAGTATTTTGAAGAAAAGGAATATCAAACGGAGTCCAAACAGAATGAAACCTTCGGTAGCGTGATTTTTGAAACAAACGTGATCCAGAGGACTTGGAGTGCAAGTCAAGAAGCAGCCGAGGCGGCGACGAGAGGGTAGGGCGCCCCCCCTACAGGGCGCGCCCCCTATCTCGTGGGCCCCTCGGGCGGCTACCGACGTTCTTCTTCCTCCTATATAAGCCAACGTACCCCGAAAACATCCAGGGAGCCAACGAAACACAATTTCCACCACTGTAACCTTCTGTATCCATGAGATCCCATCTTGGAGCCTTCTCCGGCGCTCTGCCGGAGGGGGAATCGACCACGGAGGGCTTCGACATCAACACCATAGCCCCTCCGATGAGTTGTGAGTAGTTTACCACAGACCTACGGGTCCATAGTTATTAGCTAGATGGCTTCTTCTCTCTTTTAGGATCTCAATACAATGTTCTCCCCCTCTCTTGTGGAGATCTATTCGACGTAAACTCTTTTTGCGGTGTGTTTCTCGAGATCCAATCAATTGTGGGTTTTTGATCAAGTTTATCTATGAGAAATATTTGAATATCCTCTGAATTCTTTTATGTATGATTGAGTTATCTTTGCAAGTCTCTTCGAATTATCAGTTTGGTTTGGCCTACTAGATTGATCTTTCTTGCCATGGGAGAAGTGCTTAGCTTTGGGTTCAATCTTGCGGTGTCCTTACCCAGTGATAGAAAGGGTTGCAAGGCACGTATTGTATTGTTGCCATCGAGGATAAAAAGATGGGGTTTATCATATTGCTTGAGTTTATCCCTCTACATCATGTCTTCTTGCTTAATGTGGTACTCTGTTCTTTATGAACTTAATACTCTAGATGTAGGCAGGAGTCGGTCGATGTGTGGAGTAATAGTAGTAGATGCAGGCAGGAGTCGCTCTACTTGTCACGGACGTGATGCCTATATACATGATCATGCCTAGATAATCTCATAATTATTCGCTTTTCTATCAATTGCTCGATAGTAATTTGTTCACCCACCATAATACTTATGCTATCTTGAGAGAAGCCTCTAGTGAAACCTATGGCCCCCGGGTCTATCTCTTATCATATTTGCATCCAATCTACTTTTATTTGCATCTTTACTTTTTGCATCTATATTATAAAATACCAAAAATATGTTTATCTTATCATATTATCTCTATCAGATCTCACTTTCGCAAGTGGTCGTGAAGGGATTGACAACCCCTTTATTGCGTTGGTTGCGAGTTCTTTGTTTGTTTGTGTAGGTGCGTGGGACTTTTGAGGAGCCTCCAACTGGATTGATACCTTGGTTCTCAAAAACTGAGGGAAATACTTATGCTACTATTGCTGCATCACCCTTTCCTCTTCAAGGAAAACCAACGCAAGCTCAAGACGTAGAAGTTATTGCTACTGATAGAGGCAAAGGTGTCCCGTCTTTCGATGAGATGATGGATATCGCTTTGGTGGCAGTCGACTTTGACGATCCGACTACGAACGTGCGAGGACGTCGCGCCTTACCAATCGCTAAACCAACTCCAAGAGGTTATTGACCACGTCGGAGCACGATCAACCTGACCACGAGGGTCTGTTTCCTGCGAGCAAACGAAGAACAAGCAAGAAACTGAGATTGCAATCTGGATATTGCGAATATAAGATGAAAGCTTTATTGATCAAGGTGGGGTTCTGTGACGCCTTTGTCTGGTCGTTGAACACAAACGAAGTACGCGAACTTGCAGTTATGGCGAACTTTTAATCTAAACAAAACCCAAGGAAAAGCTACTAGATGGATCTACTTATATAGGAGCAAGGGGTGGCGGCCAAGGAGGTGGGAGGACGTCCCAAGGCAGCCTAAAACTAAATCTAGGCCGTACAAGGCCAATGGGCCCAAGTGGAGGTGATGTAACACCTTTGGACTTGTAGTTTGACTCGGATTCTGTTGCAGCATCAGATTGTTTCGTCCACAACTCAACGCTCCGGACTAATTTGAAGGTGATTCCAATTGGGTTGGAAAGTGCACGAAATCTAGTTTCCAACAAAAAAAGAATCACCCAATGCGGACTCCGTATGAAAAACTTGTGTGCGTTTTGAGTCAGGTATGTCTGTGCAGTCCGAATCTGAATCCAGAACGTGAGAGACTTGGACTCTATCTTCTCTTGGGCCAAAAGTGACGTGAGAGAACTTTTTGGACAGTAAATAAACATCTCTTTCTTCCTTATCTTCATATGTGGATTGTACAAATGTCCCATACACCTGCAATTAGACAAAACACAAAAGTGTGTGAAGTATTTTTGTTCTGGATAACATAAATAGATTATTGAATAGTTTGCACTAGAAATCACCTGACAAATATGCATATATGCAATATTTTTGGTCATATCCAAGGTAGTCATGTCCTCATCAGCTACCATCCATAAGGACTCGCGTAAGGTGGAATCCGTCGATGATTGGGTCAAGGACCAATGTGACTGAACCGCTATGAGGGATGCTGGTAGGGTGGTCCCTACGATAAAAAGTGATCGGACAGGCTGACCCTGGGTTCAACTTTGGGGCGGCTGGCTCCATCGCATAGACGTCCCTTAGTGCTCATTTTCGTTCCCGTTTGGGAATGTGGGTGGCCTAGATCATGTTTACCGTTTTCACCTGAGGAGGAAATTTCTTTTGTCCCCCAGTGATAGAGGCAAAGGTGTCCCGTCTTTCGATGAGATGATGGATATCGCTTTGGTGGCAGTCGACTTTGACGATCCGACTACGAACGTGCGAGGATGTCGCGCCTTAGCAATCGCTAAACCAACTCCGAGAGGTTATTGACCACGCCGGAGCACGATCAACCTGACCATGAGGGTCTGTTTCCCGCGAGTAAACGAAGAACAAGCAAGAAACTGAGATTGCAATCTGGATATTGCGAATGTAAGATGAAAGCTTTATTGATCAAGGTGGGGTTCTATGACGCCTTTGTCTGGTCGTTGAACACAAACGAAGTACGCGAAGTTGCAGCTATGGCGAACTTTTAATCTAAACAAAACCCGAAGTCTAAACGATGCCCTAAGGGCTGTATATATGGAGGAAGAGGGGGGGAATTTCGTGGCCCTTGGTGGACGGGTCCGAAATCAACCCTATCTCTTGTTTCCCCACACATACGTACTCTAAAAATAGCCTATACTTATGTATTTCGAAATTACATGGGCCTGGCCCAATAATAAGGTGACGCAGCACCTAAAATAGTCTCGGGACGAAATTTATGAAGTGGCATCTTGTATATTTCGTCCAAGGCTTCATGCACCCATTATGGTGGCTTCAAAGTCCTGAAATCATCACTTGTAACTCCGTTCTTGTTCCCCTTGCGCATGGCATCATCTCCATGCTTGTTCTTGCTCCAATGTTCATCCTTCTTCAAGCTAGGCCCTTCATTTGTAAGCAAAACAAATGTATCCAATTTAGGCAGCATCATATTCTCATGAACATTAGAATCATTACCAAGAAACGAAAGTACCTAGTAATTTAGTTGGCGTGCACGAGCTCTCGTAATTGGTCCAGTATGTATAGCAGCAGGGGCTGTGGGTGTAACAATTGTATTGATGTCCTCATCATCCTCCCCTTCTTGAAATGAAGTCGTCCTCGACGAAAGTTCATCTTCCTCACCCAAATAAGGCTTCAAATCTGCAATGTTAAAAGCGGGACTAACCCCAAAATCTGCAGGCAGCTCAAGTTTATATGCATTATCATTTATTTTCTCTAACACCTTAAAGGGACCATCAGCACGTGGCATTAACTTTGATTTGCGCAAATCAGGAAATCTATCCTTACGCAAATGTAACCAAACAAGATCTCCAGGTGCAAACACAACATGTTTTCTACCCTTATCTCCAGCAAGTTTATATTTAGCATTCATACGCTCAATGTTTTCCTTAGTTAACTCATGCATTTTTAAAATCAATTCAGCACGTTGTTTAGCATCAAAATTAACCTTCTCCGAAGATGGAAGAGGCAACAAATCAATAGGTGCACGAGGTAGGAAACCATACACAACTTCAAAAGGGCACATCTTAGTAGTAGAATGCAATGAACTGATGAGGACATGACTACCTTGGATATGACCAAAAATATTGCATATATGCATATTTGTCAGGTGATTTCTAGTGCAAACTATTCAATAATCTATTTATGTTATCCAGAACAAAAATACTTCACACACTTTTGTGTTTTGTCTAATTGCAGGTGTATGGGACATTTGTACAATCCACATATGAAGATAAGGAAGAAAGAGATGTTTATTTGCTGTCCAAAAAGTTTTCTCACGTCACTTTTGGCCCAAGAGAAGATAGAGTCCAAGTCTCTCACGTTCTGGATTCAGATTCGGACTGCACAGACATACCTGACTCAAAACGCACACAAGTTTTTCATACGGACTCCGAATTGGGTGATTCTTTTTTTGTTGGAAACTAGATTTCGTGCACTTTCCAACCCAATTGGAATCACCTTCAAATTCGTCCGGAGCGTTGAGTTGTGGACGAAACAATCTGATGCTGCAGCAGAATCCGAGTCAAACTACAAGTCCAAAGGTGTTACATCACCTCCACTTGGGCCCATTGGCCTTGTACGACCTAGATTTAGTTTTAGGCTGCCTTGGGACGTCCTCCCACCTCCTTGGCCGCCACTCCTTGCTCCTATATAAGTAGATCCATCTAGTAGCTTTTCCTTGGGGATTTGTTTAGTTAAAAGTTAGCCATTGCAACTTCGTGTACTTCGTTTGTGTCCAACGACCAGACCAAGACCGCTTCCGGATCCCCACCATTATCAATACTTCATATATATTTGCAATATTCAGATTGCTTTATCATATTCTTGCTCGTTCTTCGATTGCTTGCAGGAATAGACCTTCGTGGTCAGGCTGACCGTGCTTCCAGCATCGTCAGTAACCTCAGGAGATTGGTTTAGCGATTGCTAAGGCAAAACGTCGTGCACGTTTGTAGTCGGATCGTCAAAGTCGTCTCCACCAAATCGATAGTTATCATCTCACCGAAAGATCGGGACCCTCGCCTCTATCAAGTGGTATCAGTTTTCAGGTTGCTCGGTGAGAATTTCCAGTTTTTCCTAGATTAGATTTATTTTCTTACCTATTGTCCAAGAAAAAGCCACAAAACAAAAGTTAGATCTATTCATCCTTTGTCCTAGCCAGACTGAGCCTTTGCAATTTTCTTTTCATTGTTTGCATTATTGAATTATCGGTTGCATCGCCGTGTTGATTTGCTGGTCTTAGTGTCTAGTTCCTTTAGAGTTTCGAGTTCTGTTCACATTAATCACGCAGTCGCTGCATCATTATCCCATCCGCTGTCCACCATCCCATCCACCAATTTCCACCACGTGCTACGCACTGTTTATTGTCATAATCATAGTTGAGGTCACTCACATCTTCGCCAGATCGAATCTGCATCTTATCTAGTTTGTCTTGGAAAGAGGGAGAAAAAGAAGATAAAGAAAAAAAGAGAGAAAAAAAGGAAAGAAAAAAAAAAGAAAAAGAGGGAGAAGAAAAAGGAAAAAAAAGCGTGAAAAAAAAGAGAGAAGAAAAAAATTGGATCTATCTAGAATCAATCTCGTACCTGAATTCGGATTGGAATCTGTTTTGCGCACTGTTCAGTAAAACAGGCGTATCTTCCTCATACGAAGTCCGTTTTGGCTCCGTGAGTACTCAAATTGAAGATAGCGACGAGCCGCATCTAAATAGTTGCAGAAGCTAGTTCAATATTTGACACCTCAAAATCGGCTTCTAAATAGGTCTTTTTACCCTCCGAAATTCGTGAACATAGCTTATTCCAATTTTTCAGGCCAGTTTTAGAATTCTTTGACTCCTCATATCAACTCGGAATTGAGTGATTCTTTTTGCATTGGAAAGCTTGAGTTAGTAGCATTCTTTGAAAGAATTTATCAGAAAATTTTCTCAAACTTTTCAAGAGGAAAGTTGGAGAGAGAGTTGTTGTATATCCTGCTTGGCAGTTGTTTTTCATCATTATCTTCACTGCCGTTGTGATCTTCACTTATATCTTGCTGTCAAGAGCTACTTAGTATCCTTCATTGATGCTAGTTGTGCTACGCCGTGACCTTATTAGTGTTCTAGGCTCGCGTCTCTAGTCCGGTCTAGCCTAGGACCAGCACAGTACCGTCGTTGAGCGTTTATTCAACATTGCATCTTTGAATTGATTATTGCTAATCTTTTGCTACCATATATAGCCAACCCAGCTCCACATATTTCTACACTGTGTATACGTACGCTCCCCTGGCAATCGCTTTACTCAATATTCGGAGTTACTTGACACCGCTGGTTGCCGATCACCGCCTGCTGCATGGTAAGAACTTGTAAGACATTGATATTTGCTTTACTGTGAGCGTTTTACCACCACATCCTAGTAGTTATAAGAACATTATTTTTGGGTTCTGTTTCTTGTTCTACTAATCATGACAGGATCCAGAGTCAATTCATGGGCTTTGTCGATCGCGGGAGACGTGCCACCACCTTTGCAAATACCACAACCGTCACGAGAGGTGCACAAACATCCAAATGCACATGATCAGGTTAATGTATCTATACCACCATTTAATGGCCGTTTTAAACCTGCTTTATATATTGAATGGGAGTTCGACATAAAAAATATATTTGCTTCCCATAATTTCGATGAACATAAAAAGGTTAAGGTTGCGGTTGGTTCTTTCACTGGTTATGCTTTGGTTTGGTGGAGTGAATATTGCCGGTTACACCCTGATTATATACCTACTACTTGGGATGATTTGAAACTTGCCATGCGACATACTTTCGTCCCTGCTTATTATACTCGTGACATGATTAAGAAGTTGCAACACTTAAAACAAGGTAGTGAAACTGTAACAAAATATTATGATGATTTACAAACTACCTTGTTGCATTCCTCTTTAGAAGAAAGTGAAGATGATTTTATGGATAGATTTTGGGGAGGATTAAACCGTGATATTCAAGAGATACTAATTCATGAAGAGTGTTATCCTATGGACCATTTGTTTCATCTTGCTTGCAAAGCTGAACAGGAAATAAAACGAC
>NC_057804.1:318715694-318767846 GCF_018294505.1 Triticum aestivum | reverse complement strand
ACCCAGTACTTTGATCACACCACCTATTTTAGAGGACTACGTTGATAATTTGACTTTGCCATGTGATCAAACAACTGAAATACCAACAATTTTGAGTGCACCCATTGAATTAACTATTGATGCAAAAGAACCAATGTTTAATCATTTTGATATGACCTCTAATCTTGGTGATGATTCTGTGTTAAATGACTTATTGCATGTTTGCTTATTTAAGCATGTTGTAGCTTGTAAATTTGATGCAAGTAAGGTTTATTCACCAATGTTGGGATGGTTTAATGATGAACATTGTCAATCTTTTGAAATGAATAAGAGCTTCACTTATATGTGCAAACTGAGTTGCAATATTTTCATGCCTTCTACTTCTTGTGCTAATTTTTTGGCTTTAGATTTTATGAACTATGCAAGTTACTCATCTATTCATGTGTCATATATGCAAAAATCAAGGGAAGTAAAAATGGATGACATATACATATACAACATGTACACCTTGTCTCTTTTGTTAGCCACATTTCAGATTAAGCAACGCCGGGGACGGCTTTATTTTCAAGAAGGGGAGGATGATGAGGACATGACTACCTTGGATATGACCAAAAATATTGCATATATGCATATTTGTCAGGTGATTTCTAGTGCAAACTATTCAATAATCTATTTATGTTATCCAGAACAAAAATACTTCACACACTTTTGTGTTTTGTCTAATTGCAGGTGTATGGGACATTTGTACAATCCACATATGAAGATAAGGAAGAAAGAGATGTTTATTTGCTGTCCAAAAAGTTTTCTCACGTCACTTTTGGCCCAAGAGAAGATAGAGTCCAAGTCTCTCACGTTCTGGATTCAGATTCGGACTGCACAGACATACCTGACTCAAAACGCACACAAGTTTTTCATACGGACTCCGAATTGGGTGATTCTTTTTTTGTTGGAAACTAGATTTCGTGCACTTTCCAACCCAATTGGAATCACCTTCAAATTCGTCCGGAGCGTTGAGTTGTGGACGAAACAATCTGATGCTGCAGCAGAATCCGAGTCAAACTACAAGTCCAAAGGTGTTACATCACCTCCACTTGGGCCCATTGGCCTTGTACGACCTAGATTTAGTTTTAGGCTGCCTTGGGACGTCCTCCCACCTCCTTGGCCGCCACTCCTTGCTCCTATATAAGTAGATCCATCTAGTAGCTTTTCCTTGGGGATTTGTTTAGTTAAAAGTTAGCCATTGCAACTTCGTGTACTTCGTTTGTGTCCAACGACCAGACCAAGACCGCTTCCGGATCCCCACCATTATCAATACTTCATATATATTTGCAATATTCAGATTGCTTTATCATATTCTTGCTCGTTCTTCGATTGCTTGCAGGAATAGACCTTCGTGGTCAGGCTGACCGTGCTTCCAGCATCGTCAGTAACCTCAGGAGATTGGTTTAGCGATTGCTAAGGCAAAACGTCGTGCACGTTTGTAGTCGGATCGTCAAAGTCGTCTCCACCAAATCGATAGTTATCATCTCACCGAAAGATCGGGACCCTCGCCTCTATCATGAACGATTATAAGCAAATTCAATATGAGGCAAGCATTCCTCCCACATTTTCTTATTATTCTTCAAAACAGCCCTAAGCATAGTAGACAACGTTCTATTGACTACTTCAGTTTGTCCATCAGTTTGGGGGTGACAAGTAGTACTAAAAAGCAGTTTAGTCCCCAACTTAGCCCATAAACATCTCCAAAAGTGGCTAAGAAATTTAGTATCACGATCTGAAACAATAGTATTTGGCACACCATGCAAGCGAATAATTTCACGAAAGAACAAATCAGCAACATTAACAGCATCATCGCTTTTATGACATGGTATAAAGTGTGCCATTTTCGAGAATCTATCCACGACAACAAATATGCTATCCCTCCCCTTCTTTGTTCGAGGTAAACCTAAAACAAAGTCCATAGATATATCCTCCCAAGGAACACTAGGTACAGGCAAAGGCATATATAAACCATGAGGATTGAGTCGTGACTTAGCTTTTTGACATGTAGTGCAGCGAGCAATAAAACGCCCAGCATCCCGTCTCATCTTTGGCCAAAAGAAATGTGTAGCAAGTACGTCCTCCGTCTTGTTCACGCCAAAGTGTCCCATTAATCCTCCTCCATGCGCCTCCTACAACAACAAAAGACGAACGGAGCTAGCTGGAATGCATAGCTTGTTAGCACGAAACACAAATCCATCGTTAACGACGAACTTGTTCCACATTCTTCCTTCTTTACAATTCTGCATTACATCTTTAAAATCAGCATCATGCACATATTGATCTTTGATGGTCTCCAAACCAAATATTTTGAAGTCAAGTTGTGAAAGCATAGTATAGAGGCGAGACAATGCATCGGCAATAACATTTTCTTTTCCCTTCTTGTGTTTAATGACATAAGGAAAAGTCTCAATGAATTCAACCCATTTAGCATGTCTACAATTCAGTTTAGCTTGACTTTTAATATGTTTCAAAGATTCATGATCAGAATGTATAACAAATTCTTTGGGCCATAAATAATGTTGCCATGTTTCTAAAGTCCGAACAAGAGCATATAATTCTTTATCATAAGTAGAATAATTCAGACTAGGCCCACTAAATTTTTCAGAAAAGTATGCAACAGGTTTGCCATCTTGTAATAACACACCGCCTAATCCAATTCCACTAGCATCACATTCAAGCTCAAAAGTCTTATTAAAATCAGGAAGTTGGAGTAAAGGAGCATGTGTCAACTTATCTTTCAGTACCGAGAAGGCTTCTTCCTGTGCGGTACCCCAAAGGAAAGGCACATCTTTCTTTGTAAGCTCATTGAGAGGTGCAGCAATGGTGCTGAAATCTCTCACAAAACGCCTATAGAATCCAGCGAGGCCAAGAAAACTCCTCACTTGTGTGACCGTTTTGGGCTGCGGCCAACTCTCAATAGCTTCAATCTTGGCTTTATCAACTTCAATTCCCTGTGGAGTAACAACATAGCCAAGAAAAGATACTCGGTCGGTGCAAAAGGTGCACTTCCCAAGGTTACCAAACAAACGTGCATCACGTAGAGCAATAAAAACAGCACGTAAGTGTTCCAAATGTTCTTCCAAAGATCTGCTATAAATCAATATGTCATCAAAGTAAACTACCACAAATCGTCCAATGAAAGCACGTAAAACTTCGTTCATTAATCTCATGAAAGTACTAGGTGCATTAGTTAACCCAAAAGGCATGACTAACCACTCATATAATCCAAACTTAGTTTTAAATGCTGTTTTCCATTTATCTCCCAATTTCATACGAATTTGATGGTATCCACTACGCAAATCAACTTTGGAGAATATTGTAGAGCCACTCAATTCATCAAGCATATCATCGAGCCTAGGAATAGGATGACGATAACGAATAGTAATATTATTAATGCCTCTACAATCAACACACATACGTGATGTACCATCCTTTTTCGGCACTAGAATAATAGGAACAGCACAAGGACTAAGGGATTCGCGTATATAACCTTTGTCGAGAAGCTCTTGTACTTGACGCATAATCTCCTTCGTCTCCTCTGGATTGGTATGGTATGGTGCACTGTTTGGCAGTGAAGCACCGGGAATTAAGTCAATCTGATGCTCAATCCCTCGAATAGGCGGTAATCCCGGTGGCACGTCTTGTGGAAAGACGTCAGCGAACTCCTGCAAAATGTTAGTGACAGCAGGAGGCAAAGAGGAAGGCACGTCCTCGAATGAAAATAATGCCTCTTTGCACACAAAAGCATAGCAAACAGATTTGCTGAAATCTAGCTCATCAATATCAGATTTGGTGGCAAATAAACATGCACTTTTCAATTTAATTTCAGAAGCAACACTAGATGGTTTATTATTAGGCTTCATTTGTTGCTCAAATTCTTTTGCCACAATCTGATTTTCACTCTTATTCTTCTCCTGTTTTGCTTTATTAGCTCTATTAATATCATCTTTCAAAATGGAATCAGGAGTCATAGGAAGCAAAGTAATATCTTTATCCTTATGAACAAGAGTATAGTGATTGTTTCTACCATGGTGTACAGAATTTTTATCAAATTGCCATGGTCTACCAAGTAATAAGGAACATGCTTGCATAGGTACCACATCACAATCAACATAATCAGCATATGTAGAGATACTAAAATGCACACGAACAGTACGTGTTACCTTAACCTTGCCGCTGTTGTTGAACCATTGGATGTAGTAAGGATGTGGATGTGGTCTTGTGGTGAGAGAAAGCTTCTCCACCATCTCCATGTTAGCCAAGTTGTTGCAGCTCCCTCCGTCTATTATGACGCGCACAGAACGTTCCTTCACAACTCCCTTGGTATGGAACAAATTGTGCCTCTGATTTTGCTCAGCTTGTGTGACCTGCACACTCAAAACACGTTGAGCAACTAAACATTCATACCTGTCAGCGTCTTCAGGAGCCATGTATTGCGTCTCATGATCAGAATCATCTCCACCATGTTCTTCACGTGTAATAAGAGCCAAAGTCTCCTCATCATAGTCACTAGCGGACTCATATCCACCATCTGCGGTAGCAATCATCACACGCGGAGATTTGCATTCTCTCGTATAATGACCTCCTCCCTTACAATGACGACAAATAATATCACTTGTGTGCCCTGTTGATGCCATGGAAGAAGAAGAACTCTGTGCAGGCCCAGCAGGTGCGCTCTTGGCAGATAATGGTGGTTGTGCCTGTTTTCTTGTATCACGACTGGAGGAGGCACCTGATTGAGGTGCTGGTGCAGTTGAAGTAGAAGATGCACGCGGTGTCCATGATGAAGGTCGGCCTGCAGAAAAGTTAGATCGCGCCAATGCTTGTCGATCCTGCACTTCACGTTCAGCTTTACAAGCAAGATGGAATAAAAGAGTGATATTAGTATACTCCTTATAGTCTAGAATGGTCCAAATCTCTCTATTTAATCCACCCAGAAAACGTGCAAGCATAGATTCATTCTCCTCAACAATACCACATCTAATCATGCCAGTTTGTAATTCCTGATAATATTCTTCTACGGAATTTTTCCCTTGTCTTAAACGCTGCAATATTTGAAGCAATTCACGTTGATAATATGGTGGAACCCAACGCATACGCATAGCAGTTTTCAAAGCAGCCCAAGTAGTTGGAATAGGATATAATCTACAATGTTCAGACCACCATACACATGCAAAACTAGTGAAAGCACAAACAGCAGCAGCAACCCGTCTCTCCTCGGGATATTGTAAACATATAAAACATTGTTCAGTTTCTAACTCCCAAGTAAGATATATATCAGGAACATATCTACCCTCAAATGGTGGAATATTCAATTTCAGTTTAGGAATATGCACATCATCTTGTACCTGAGGTGGTGGTGCAGGCCTACCATTACGAATATATACCTGTGGTCGACCTGCTGGTGGTGGTGCTGGTGGGTGCACGTAGTTCTGATTTTGATCAACCTCATCCTCATAATCGCTCGCATACTCATCATCCTCCTGGGTACCAGCAGCAGCAGTAGCAGGAGCCAAAGAAGCATGAATAATAGGAACAGCAGCACCAGAAGTTTGGCCATCCTCAATAGGAACACGCTTCGCTCGTCCATACTGATTCGGAAGGATGCGTTGTTGTTGGTGTTGCAGAGGTGCGGTAGGTGCAGCCGGCGGTGGTGGTGGTAAACGCGCGAGCAATTCATTCAACTTGCTATCAAGCTTTGTTTCGAACGTCTTCTCCATGCCATCTATCTTCTCCATGGCCTCGTCAAATCTGTTTAACACATCTTGCACCTGTCCACTCATCATTTGCTGAAATTTATCATGTAGCTGTTTGTTCGTCAGGTTCTCCCAATCAGTCTCATCGGCTTGTGATCCTACCATGGTTAGCAGCAAATAGAAACACACAAGAATATGATCCTACAGACTACTAAGAAGTGGTGGTGGTGTATCACAAACCCGTCAAGCAAAACTCAAATTCTTACCAGTTCTTACCCAGCAGCAGGCGGTGATCGGCAACCATTGTAGTCAAAACTCTCAAAGCTTGGATAGAGCGATTACCAGGGAGAGTCAAACGCACGACGTAGATGTATGTGGAGCTGGGAAGGCTTATAATATGGTAGCAAAAAGGGTCAGCAATAATCAATTCAGAGATGCAAAGTTGAATAAACGCTCAATGACGGTACTGTGCTGGTCCTAGGCAAGACCGTGCTAGAGACGCGAGCCTAGAACACTAACAAAATCACGGCGCTGCACGTAAACAAGGGAAAAGCACACTCTGGAATTTTTTTTCGCTCTTTTTTTTTGCGCTGCTTTTTTTTTGCGAAAAATCACTATAATGGCGAGTGTCTCAAAACTCTTCCTAGGTCAAACTGACAGGATGGGCACGAAATTTTTTCGACCAAATTTTTTTTTCTTTTTTTCGACTGCCCGGACCCAAAAACTGGAAACGGATCAAAAAAAACTTCCTATAATGGCACCTGTCTCAAAACACTCAAAAACACCTAAAAATAGGATAGCCAGAAATTTTTTCGAAAAATGCGTTTTCGAAAAATTTTGGGCCTAAACGGAGGGTGGTTTGCGGACTCTTTTTTTTTCCGAAACCTACTCCGGCAAGGAAACACGAATCGGAATCTAGATGGATCTCGAAAACAAACCTAATATGCAAGGAACTCGGATTGGTGGTGGATATATGGTGGTGGTATATGGCAGCGGTGGTGGTATATGGCAGCGGTGGTAATATATGGATATGGATCGGTGGTGGTATATGGATACGGATTGGTGGTGGTATATGGATACGGATTCGGAGCTGTGGTGGTAGGTGACAGGGGCGATGATGATGGTGCGGTGGCGGCGTGACAACTTATGACCAGAACTCGAAACTCTAAAAGACTAATGCTAAGACCAGCAACTAGACACGACGATGCAACCGCAAATTCAACAAAGCAAAACCCTAAAAAGATTATGCAAAGGCTCAGATTGGTTCGGATATGATGAACTAACCCTAATTTTTTTTGGCTTTTTCGTGGACTGTAGGTATGAAGAACAGACTCGATCTAAACTACGAAAAACTGTAAAATCTCACCGAGCAACCTGGAAATCTGATACCACTTGATAGAGGCAAAGGTGTCTCGTCTTTCGATGAGATGATGGATATCGCTTTGGTGGGAGTCGACTTTGACGATCCGACTACGAACGTGCTAGGACGTCGCGCCTTAGCAATCGCTAAACCAACTCCGAGAGGTTATTGACCATGCCGGAGCACGATCAACCTGACCACGAGGGTCTGTTTCCTGCGAGCAAACGAAGAACAAGCAAGAAACTGAGATTGCAATCTGGATATTGCGAATATAAGATGAAAGCTTTATTGATCAAGGTGGGGTTCTGTGACGCCTTTGTCTGGTGGTTGAACACAAACGAAGTACGCGAAGTTGCAGCTATGGCGAACTTTTAATCTAAACAAAACCCGAAGTCTAAACGATGCCCTAAGGGTTGTATATATGGAGGAAGAGGGGGGAATTTCGTGGCCCTTGGTGGAGGGGTCCGAAATCAACCTATCTCTTGTTTCCCCACACATACGTATTCTAAAAATAGCCTATACTTATGTATTTCAAAATTACATGGGCCTGACCCAATAATAAGGTGACGCAGCACCTAAAATAGCCTCGGGACGAAATTTATGAAGTGGCATCTTGTATATTTCGTCCAAGGCTTCATGCACCCATTATGGTGGCTTCAAAGTCCTGAAATCATCACTTGTAACTCCGTTCTTGTTCCCCTTGCGCATGCCATCATCTCCATGTTTGTTCTTGCTCCAATGTTCATCCTTCTCCAAGCTAGGCCCTTCATTTGTAAGCAAAACAAATGTATCCAATTTAGGCAGCATCATATTCTCATGAACATTAGAATCATTACCAAGAAACGTAAGTACCTGGTAATTTAGTTGGCGTGCACGAGCTCTAGTAATTGGTCCAGTATGTATAGCAGCAGGGGCTGTGGGTGTAACAATTGTATTGATGTCCTTATCACCCAGTGTTCGGACGCCGGGGCTCCTCGTCATCGTTGTTGTGCGACCCCTTGTCCTTGTTTTCAGCATTTATCTTGTCAGCCTGTTTGAACACCCAGCAATCTCTGTTTGTGTGGTTGGCTGGCTTATCAGGGGTGCCATGAATTTGGTACGAGCGATCAAGTATGCGGTCCAGACTGGACGATCCCGGATTGTTTCTTTTGAACGGCTTTTTCCGCTGACCGGATTTTGAGCCACTGAATCCGGCGTTAACTGCCGTGTCCTCAGTGTTGTCGCCATTGTTCCGACGCTTATGTCTGTTGCGCCATGGCTTGCCATTATTGTTGCGGACATCTGAAGTGCTGGAGTTTATTGGCGTGGTGCTCCTGCGAGCCAACTAGCTGTCCTCGCCCGCACAAAAGCGGGTCATGAGTGTCGTGAGGGCCGCCATGCACTTCGGTTTTTCCTGGCCGAGGTGTCGGGCGAGCCACTCATTGCGGATATTATGCTTAAAGGCCGCCAAGGCTTCGGCGTCCGGACAGTCGACAATTTGGTTCTTTTTAGTTAGGAACCGAGTCCAGAATTTCCTGGCTGACTCTCCGGGCTGTTGGGTAATGTCACTCAAGTCATCAGCATCCGGTGGTCGCACGTAAGTGCCTTGCAAGTTGTCGAGGAACGCGTCCTCCAGTTTTTCCCAACTGCCGATGGAATTTGCCGGCAGGCTATTTAGCCATTGTTGGGCCGGTCCTTTGAGTTTAAGGGGAAGATACTTGATGGAATGTAGATCGTCACCGTGGGCCATGTGAATGTGGAGAAGGAAATCTTCGATCCATACCGCAGGGTCTGTTGTGCCGTCGTATGAATCGATGTTTACGGGTTTATACCCTTCTGGGAATTCGTGATCCATTACTTCGTCAGTGAAGCATAGGGGGTGTGCGGCGCCTCTGTGCCGGGCTATGTTGTTGCGCAGTTCGAATAAGTCCGGTCGGCTATGTTCAGCCTGGCCAGACTTGTTGATATTGTATCTGGCATGACGATCATCGTCATGTGTTGGGGCACGCCCCCGCGATCCGTAGATCGATCTTGGCTGAACTTCTTTGTTTTTCAGCATTTCTCGCAGGTCCTGCCTATTGCCCCGGGCCGTAGTGCATTAGCGTGGGTGATGAGGACATGACTACCTTGGATATGACCAAAAATATTGCATATATGCATATTTGTCAGGTGATTTCTAGTGCAAACTATTCAATAATCTATTTATGTTATCCAGAACAAAAATACTTCACACACTTTTGTGTTTTGTCTAATTGCAGGTGTATGGGACATTTGTACAATCCACATATGAAGATAAGGAAGAAAGAGATGTTTATTTGCTGTTCAAAAAAGTTCTCTCACGTCACTTTTGGCCCAAGAGAAGATAGAGTCCAAGTCTCTCACGTTCTGGATTCAGATTCGGACTGCACAGACACACCTGACTCAAAACGCACACAAGTTTTTCATACGGACTCCGAATTGGGTGATTCTTTTTTTGTTGGAAACTAGATTTCGTGCACTTTCCAACCCAATTGGAATCACCTTCAAATTCGTCCGGAGCGTTGAGTTGTGGACGAAACAATCTAATGCTGCAGCAGAATCCGAGTCAAACTACAAGTTCAAAGGTGTTACATCACCTCCACTTGGGCCCATTGGCCTTGTACGACCTAGATTTAGTTTTAGGCTGCCTTGGGACGTCCTCCCACCTCCTTGGCCGCCACCCCTTGCTCCAATATAAGTAGATCCATCTAGTAGCTTTTCCTTGGGATTTGTTTAGTTAAAAGTTAGCCATTGCAACTTCGTGTACTTCGTTTGTGTTCAACGACCAGACCAAGACCGCTTCCGGATCCCCACCATTATCAATATTTCATATATATTTGTAATATTCAGATTGCTTTATCATATTCTTGCTCGTTCTTCGATTGCTTGCAGGAATAGACCTTCGTGGTCAGGCTGACCGTGCTTCCAGCATCGTCAGTAACCTCAGGAGATTGGTTTAGCGATTGCTAAGGCGCAACGTTGTGCACGTTTGTAGTCGGATTGTCAAAGTCGTCTCCACCAAATCGATAGTTATCATCTCATCGAAAGATCGGGACCCTCGCCTCTATCAAGTGGTATCAGAGCTTGGCTATTGTTTCACATCATTATCTTTACTGCCGTTGTGATCTTCACTTATATCTTGCTGTCCAGAGCTACTTTGTATCCTTCATTGATGCTGGTTGTGCTACGACGTGACCTCATTAGTGTTCTAGGCTCGCGTCTCTAGTTCGGTCTAGCCTAGGACCAGCACAGTACCGTCGTTGAGCGTTTATTCAACATTGCATCTTTGAATTGATTATTGCTAATCTTTTGCTACCATATATAGCCAACCCAGCTCCACATATTTCTACACTGTGTATACGTACGCTCCCCTGGCAATCGATTTACTCAATATTCGGAGTTACTTGACACCGCTGGTTGCCGATCACCGCCTGCTGCATGGTAAGAACTTGTAAGACATTGATATTTGCTTTACTATGAGCGTTTTACCACCACATCCTAGTAGTTATAGGAACATTATTTTTGGGTTTTGTTTCTTGTTCTACTAATCATGACAGGATCTAGAGTCAATTCATGGGCTTTGTCGATCGCGGGAGACGTGCCACCACCTTTGCAAAATACCACAACCGTCACAAGAGGTGCACAAACATCCAAATGCACATGATCAGGTTAATGTATCTATACCACCATTTAATGGCCGTTTTAAACCTGCTTTATATATTGAATGGGAGTTCGACATAAAAAATATATTTGCTTCCCATAATTTCGCTGAACATAAAAAGGTTAAGGTTGCGGTTGGTTCTTTCACTGGTTATGCTTTGGTTTGGTGGAGTGAATATTGTCGGTTACACACTGATTATATACCTACTACTTGGGATGATTTGAAACTTGCCATGCGACATACTTTCGTCCCTGCTTATTATACTCGTGACATGATTAAGAAGTTGCAACACTTAAAACAAGGTAGTGAAACTGTAACAAAATATTATGATGATTTACAAACTACCTTGTTGCATTCCTCTTTAGAAGAAAGTGAAGATGATTTTATGGATAGATTTTGGGGAGGATTAAACCGTGATATTCAAGAGATACTAATTCATGAAGAGTGTTATCCTATGGACCATTTGTTTCATCTTGCTTGCAAAGCTGAACAGGAAATAAAACGACGTGTTGGCCACGAGGAGAACAAGCGCACGGTGCACATTCCAAGAGTTGATATGATTGTTCCTTCAACTACTAGGCATACTATGACAACCACATCCGTTGTTGTCAGGACTACATCACCTCCACCATGTGACACATCGCCCCCGAGAGTGGCTACATCATCTGAGTTGATCATAAGAGGTAATGACAAAGTACTGATCTTCCATCTCTACATGAGAATGATGAATGCCTTGTCAATTTGAATGCACCATCTGATGAGCTACCCACTACTTTGATCACACCACCTATTTTAGAGGACTACGTTGATAATTTGACTTTGCCATGTGATCAAACAACTGAAATACCAACAATTTTGAGTGCACCCATTGAATTAACTATGGATGCAAAAGAACCAATGTTTAATCATTTTGATATGACCTCTAATCTTGGTGATGATTCTGTGTTGAATGACTTATTGCATGTTTGCTTATTTAAGCATGTTGTAGCATGTAAATTTGATGCAAGTAAGGTTTATTCACCAATGTTGGGATGGTTTAATGATGAACATTGTCAATCTTTTGAAATGAATAAGAGATTCACTTATATGTGCAAACTGAGTTGCAATATTTTCATGCCTTCTACTTCTTGTGCTAATTTTTTGGCTTTAGATTTTATGAACTATGCAAGTTACTCATCTATTCATGTGTCATATATGCAAAAATCAAGGGAAGTAAAAATGGATGACATATACATATACAACATGTACACCTTGTCTCTTTTGTTAGCCACATTTCAGATTAAGCAACGCCGTGGACGGCTTTATTTTCAAGAAGGGGAGGATGATGAGGACATGACTACCTTGGATATGACCAAAAATATTGCATATATGCATATTTGTCAGGTGATTTCTAGTGCAAACTATTCAATAATCTATTTATGTTATCCAGAACAAAAATACTTCACACACTTTTGTGTTTTGTCTAATTGCAGGTGTATGGGACATTTGTACAATCCACATATGAAGATAAGGAAGAAAGAGATGTTTATTTGCTGTTCAAAAAAGTTCTCTCACGTCACTTTTGGCCCAAGAGAAGATAGAGTCCAAGTCTCTCACGTTCTGGATTCAGATTCGGACTGCACAGACACACCTGACTCAAAACGCACACAAGTTTTTCATACGGACTCCGAATTGGGTGATTCTTTTTTTTTGGAAACTAGATTTCGTGCACTTTCCAACCCAATTGGAATCACCTTCAAATTCGTCCGGAGCGTTGAGTTGTGGACGAAACAATCTAATGCTGCAGCAGAATCCGAGTCAAACTACAAGTCCAAAGGTGTTACATCACCTCCACTTGGGCCCATTGGCCTTGTACGTCCTAGATTTAGTTTTAGGCTGCCTTGGGACGTCCTCCCACCTCCTTGGCCGCCACCCCTTGCTCCTATATAAGTAGATCCATCTAGTAGCTTTTCCTTGGGATTTGTTTAGTTAAAAGTTAGCCATTGCAACTTCGTGTACTTCGTTTGTGTCCAACGACCAGACCAAGACCGCTTCCGGATCCCCACCATTATCAATATTTCATATATATTTGCAATATTCAGATTGCTTTATCATATTCTTGCTCGTTCTTCGATTGCTTGCAGGAATAGACCTTCGTGGTCAGGCTGACCGTGCTTCCAGCATCGTCAGTAACCTCAGGAGATTGGTTTAGCGATTGCTAAGGCGCAATGTTGTGCACGTTTGTAGTCGGATTGTCAAAGTCGTCTCCACCAAATCGATAGTTATCATCTCATGGAAAGATCGGGACCCTCGCCTCTATCAGTGGGGGTGCGGGCTGATATTCGGGCTGATATGCCATTTTATCCCGGCCACGAGGTGGCCGGTCAGCCTCGTCCTGTGCTGGTGGTATGGGCTCCTCCTCGAGTTGAGGTAGCAACTTGTGCTTTAGGTAACCTTTTATGCGGCGCTCGAGTCCATATTCCGCGGCTGCCAGGACCTCGGTCCATCTGTCTGTGAGCAGATCTTGATCAGCTTGGAGCTATTGCTGCTTCTTTTTCAGGCTTCTCGCAGTGGCCATAAGCCGGCGCTTGAAGCGCTCCTGCTCCATGGGATCCTCAGGCACGCCGAATTTATCGTCGCTGAGGCTCACCTCGTCTTCGGAGGGGGGCATGTAGTTGTCCTCCTCCAAGTATCCGTCTGTCGCCTGTTCGTCTGGGCTAACCTGCCCGTCTTCCTATTCGGCCTGATCGAAGGCAAGCTGATCGGGATTGTATTCATCTTCAGCACCATCCGGATTGTTTTCGTCTCTTATGCCGGTATTGCTGTGGCGGGGCTTGGAGCGGCGCCGATGACGCCCATGCTTTGATTTCTTCCTTGAGGGGTTGTCCTCCATTGCTTCGTCGCCATTGGTTTCTTTGGGAGTGTCCACCATATATATATATATATATCATACGAGGAGGTGGCTGTCCAGCGCCCCGTGGGCGGTGGTTCCAGTTCTTCCCATGCATCGTCGTCCACACCATCGATGTCTTCAGAATCAAAGTCAAGCACGTCGATCAAATCATCGATAGTGGAAATGAAGTGGGTGGTGGGTGGGCAACGAATTTCCTCGTCGCCTGCCTCCCACTCGAGCCGGACATAGTTCGGCCAAGAGTCTCCTGACAAAGAGAGAGACTTTAATGAATTCAGCATGTCGCCAAAGGCCGAGTGCTGGAAGATATCCGCAGCGATGAACTCCATTACCGGAGCACAACCAGATTCGGCGGGCTCGGGGGCGCGCGCTCTGGAACCTACAGCCGGACACAAGTCCGGGGGTTCAGAGACATTGACTTCCTTGGGGGTGGAGTCCGTGTTGGGCTCTACCGCCGATGAGTATGCGGCCTCCGGGGCGGGATCCATCCGCCCGTCCTCGGACGACACGTTCTGCCCCGGATTTAGGTCAGGAGCTATTGCAGGTGCGATATCCCGAGTATTGTCTGGCAGCAGGTCTAAGCCGTGCTCGTCGTGACTATTCGGCGCTCCTGGCGTAGGCCCGAATCCGTCGAAGATCAAGTCTCCGCGGATATCAGCCGTGTAATTCATGTTTCCGAACCTGACCTGATGGCCAGGGGTGTAGCTGTCGATCTGCTCCAGATGGCCCACAGTGCGAAGCCGCCGAGCATGAAGATCTGTCCGGGGAGGAAAGTCCCACCCTGGACCGCGTTGTTGTTGATGATTGAAGGAGCCATCGAGCATTGCAGCGACGACACAAAGGAACTCTCAATGAAAGCACCAATGTCGGTGTCAAAACCGGCGGATCTCGGGTAGGGGGTCCCGAACTGTGCGTCTAAGGCTAATGGTAACAGGAGGCAGGGGACACGATATTTTACCCAGGTTCGGGCCCTCTCGATGGAGGTAATACCCTACTTCCTGCTTGATTGATCTTGATGATATGAGTATTACAAGAGTAGATCTACCACGAGATCGTAGTAGCAAAACCCTAGAAGCTAGCCTATGATTATGATTGTTGTGCCCCTACGGACAAAACCCTCCGGTTTATATAGACACCGGAGGGGGCTAGGGTTATACAGAGTTGGTTACAAAGAAGGAGATCTAACATCCGGATCGCCAAGCTTGTCTTCCACGCAAAGGAGAGTCCCATCTGGACATGGGACGAAGTCTTGAGTCTTGTATCTTCACGGTCCAACAGTCTGGCCAAAGTATATAGTCCGGCTGTCTGGATACCCCCTTATCTAGGACTCCCTCAGATGTTGTGCATGAAGAAGGGGAAGAAGTTGCTGGCCACAGGCTCCGAGACAGCGATGGCGACCCGGAGTGTGGTCTCCCCCCACTCATTATCGTCGCTCGCCGTCAGGAGGAGCATCGTCTTGAGCTTCTCTCCTGTCATGCAGGGCGCCGTCAGCCCTGGCTCGTACCAGGCGGCGCCAGCAGCCGAGGAGGAAGCCATGGCCTTTTCGGCGGCCATCAGGCAGGCGATTTGGTGAAGAATTGGCAGATCTGGTAAGCTCTTCCGCTGCGGGGAGAAGGGGATCTGAAGCAAGACGAAGAAGAGCAATGAAAGCCTAGCGGCATGCGTCACCCCTTTTGCCAGATGGGAGTAATTGCCGAGGCAGTGTGGGGAAGCGGAGTCGCCCATGTCTAATCAATCGCCACGTGTCATCAAGGCCGCAGGCGGTTAAGGCCCGCGGCGCTCCGCACTTTCCTTTTGGCTTTGCCTGGAAACCAAGTCCGAGCACGCCTTGGGCCCGGGGGCTACAGTTAGCGTGATAGAGGCGGGGTGTCCCGATCTTTCGATGAGATGATAACTATCGATTTGGTGGAAATCGACTTTGACGATCCGACTACGAACGTGCGAGGACGTCGCGCCTTAGCAATCGCTAAACCAACTCCGAGAGGTTATTGACCACGCCGGAGCACGATCAACCTGACCACGAGGGTCTGTTTCCTGCGAGCAAACGAAGAACAAGCAAGAAACTAAGATTGCAATCTGGATATTGCGAATATAAGATGAAAGCTTTATTGACCAAGGTGGGGTTCTGTGACGCCTTTGTCTGGTCGTTGAACACAAACGAAGTACGCGAAGTTGCAGCTATGGCAAACTTTTAATCTAAACAAAACCCAAAGTCTAAACGATGCCCTAAGGGCTGTATATATGGAGGAAGAGGGGGGGAATTTCGTGGCCCTTGGTGGAGGGGTCCGAAATCAACCCTATCTCTTGTTTCCCCACACATACGGACTCTAAAAATAGCCTATACTTATGTATTTCGAAATTACATGGGCCTGGCCCAATAATAAGGTGACGCAGCACCTAAAATAGCCTCGGGACGAAATTTATGAAGTGGCATCTTGTATATTTCGTCCAAGGCTTCATGCACCCATTATGGTGGCTTCAAAGTCCTGAAATCATCACTTGTAACTCCGTTCTTGTTCCCCTTGCGCATGCCATCATCTCCATGCTTGTTCTTGCTCCAATGTTCAACCTTCTCCAAGCTAGGCCCTTCATTTGTAAGCAAAACAAATGTATCCAATTTAGGCAGCATCATATTCTCATGAACATTAGAATCATTACCAAGAAACGAAAGTACCTGGTAATTTAGTTGGCGTGCACGAGCTCTAGTAATTGGTCCAGTATGTATAGCAGCAGGGGCTGTGGGTGTAACAATTGTATTGATGTCCTCATCAGTAAATGTTCCAAATGTTCTTCCAAAGATCTGCTATAAATCAATATGTCATCAAAGTAAACTACCACAAATCGTCCAATGAAAGCACGTAAAACTTCGTTCATTAATCTCATGAAAGTACTAGGTGCATTAGTTAACCCAAAAGGCATGACTAACCACTCATATAATCCAAACTTAGTTTTAAATGCTGTTTTCCATTCATCTCCCAATTTCATACGAATTTGATGGTAGCCACTACGCAAATCAACTTTGGAGAATATTGTAGAGCCACTCAATTCATCAAGCATATCATCTAGCCTAGGAATAGGATGACGATAACGAATAGTAATATTATTAATGCCTCTACAATCAACACACATACGTGATGTACCATCCTTTTTCGGCACTAGAATAATAGGAACAGCACAAGGACTAAGGGATTCGCGTATATAACCTTTGTCGAGAAGCTCTTGTACTTGACGCATAATCTCCTTCGTCTCCTCTGGATTGGTACGGTATGTTGATAGAGGCGGGGGTGTCCCGATCTTTCGATGAGATGATAACTATCGATTTGGTGAAGATGACTTTGACGATCCGACTACAAACGTGCACGACGTTGCGCCTTAGCAATCGCTAAACCAACTCCGAAAGGTTATTGACCACGCTGGAGCACAATCAACCTGACCACGAAGATCTATTCCTGCAAGCAATCGAAGAACAAGCAAGAATATGATAAAAGCAATCTGAATATTGCGAGTATATATGAAGTATTGATAAGGGTGGGGATCCGTAAGCGGTCTTGGTCTGGTCGTTGGACACAAACGAAGTACACGAAGTTGCAATGGCTAACTTTTAACTAAACAAATCCCAAGGAAAAGCTACTAGATGGATCTACTTATATAGGAGCAAGGGGTGGCGGCCAAGGAGGTGGGAGGACGTCCCAAGGCAGCCTAAAACTAAATCTAGGTCGTACAAGACCAATGGGCCCAAGTGGAGGTGATGTAACACCTTTGGACTTGTAGTTTGACTCGGATTCTGCTGCAGCATCAGATTGTTTCGTCCACAACTCAACGCTCCGGACGAATTTGAAGGTGATTCCAATTGGGTTGGAAAGTGCACGAAATCTAGTTTCCAACAAAAAAAGAATCACCCAATTCGGAGTCCGTATGAAAAACTTGTGTGCGTTTTGAGTCAGGTGTGTCTGTGCAGTCCGAATCTGAATCCAGAACGTGAGAGACTTGGACTCTATCTTCTCTTGGGCCAAAAGTGACGTGAGAGAACTTTTTGGACAGCAAATAAACATCTCTTTCTTCCTTATCTTCATATGTGGATTGTACAAATGTCCCATACACCTTGATAGAGGCAAAGGTGTCCCGTCTTTCGATGAGATGGTGGATTTCGCTTTGGTGGAAGTCGACTTTGACGATCCGACTACGAACGTGCGAGGACGTCGCGCCTTAGCAATCGCTAAACCAACTCCGAGAGGTTATTGACCACGCCGGAGCACGATCAACCTGACCACGAAGGTCTGTTTCCTGCGAGCAAACGAAGAACAAGCAAGAAACTAAGATTGCAATCTGGATATTGCGAATATAAGATGAAAGCTTTATTGATCAAGGTGGGGTTCTGTGACGCCTTTGTCTGGTCGTTGAACACAAACGAAGTACGCGAAGTTGCAGCTATGGCGAACTTTTAATCTAAACAAAACCCAAAGTCTAAACGATGCCCTAAGGGCTGTATATATGGAGGAAGAGGGGGGGAATTTCGTGGCCCTTGGTGGAGGGGTCCGAAATCAACCCTATCTCTTGTTTCCCCACACATACGGACTCTAAAAATAGCCTATACTTATGTATTTCGAAATTACATGGGCCTGGCCCAATAATAAGGTGACGCAGCACCTAAAATAGCCTCGGGACGAAATTTATGAAGTGGCGTCTTGTATATTTCGTCCAAGGCTTCATGCACCCATTATTGATAGAGGCAAAGGTGTCCCGTCTTTCGATGAGATGGTGGATTTCGCTTTGGTGGAAGTCGACTCTGACGATCCGACTACGAACGTGCGAGGACGTCGCGCCTTAGCAATCGCTAAACCAACTCCGAGAGGTTATTGACCACGCCGGAGCACGATCAACCTGACCACGAGGGTCTGTTTCCTGCGAGCAAACGAAGAACAAGCAAGAAACTAAGATTGCAATCTGGATATTGCGAATATAAGATGAAAGCTTTATTGATCAAGGTGGGGTTCTGTGACGCCTTTGTCTGGTCGTTGAACACAAACAAAGTACGCGAAGTTGCAGCTATGGCGAACTTTTAATCTAAACAAAACCCAAAGTCTAAACGATGCCCTAAGGGCTGTATATATGGAGGAAGAGGGGGGGAATTTCGTGGCCCTTGGTGGAGGGGTCCGAAATCAACCCTATCTCTTGTTTCCCCACACATACGGACTCTAAAAATAGCCTATACTTATGTATTTCGAAATTACATGGGCCTGGCCCAATAATAAGGTGACGCAGCACCTAAAATAGCCTCGGGACGAAATTTATGAAGTGGCATCTTGTATATTTCGTCCAAGGCTTCATGCACCCATTATGGTGGCTTCAAAGTCCTGAAATCATCACTTGTAACTCCGTTCTTGTTTCCCTTGCGCATGCCATCATCTCCATGCTTGTTCTTGCTCCAATGTTCATCCTTCTTCAAGCTAGGCCCTTCATTTGTAAGCAAAACAAATGTATCCAATTTAGGCAGCATCATATTCTCATGAAAATTAGAATCATTACCAAGAAACGAAAGTACCTGGTAATTTAGTTGGCGTGCACGAGCTCTAGTAATTGGTCCAGTATGTATAGCAGCAGGGGCTGTGGGTGTAACAATTGTATTGATGTCCTCATCATCCTCCCCTTCTTGAAATGAAGTCGTCCTCGACGGAAGTTCATCTTCCTCACCCAAATAAGGCTTCAAATCTGCAATGTTAAAAGTGGGACTAACCCCAAAATCTGCAGGCAGCTCAAGTTTATATGCATTATCATTTATTTTCTCTAACACCTTAAAGGGACCATCAGCACGTGGCATTAACTTTGATTTGCGCAAATCAGGAAATCTATCCTTATGCAAATGTAACCAAACAAGATCTCCAGGTGCAAACACAACATGTTTTCTACCCTTATCTCCAGCAAGTTTATATTTAGCATTCATGCGCTCAATGTTTTCCTTAGTTAACTCATGCATTTTTAAAATCAATTCAGCACATTGTTTAGCATCAAAATTAACCTTCTCCGAAGATGGAAGAGGTAACAAATCAATAGGTGCACGAGGTAGGAAACCATACACAACTTCAAAAGGGCACATCTTAGTAGTAGAATGCAATGAACGATTATAAGCAAATTCAATATGAGGCAAGCATTCCTCCCACATTTTCTTATTATTCTTCAAAACAACCCTAAGCATAGTAGACAACGTTCTATTGACTACTTCAGTTTGTCCATCAGTTTGGGGGTGACAAGTAGTACTAAAAAGCAGTTTAGTCCCCAACTTAGCCCATAAACATCTCCAAAAGTGGCTAAGAAATTTAGTATCACGATCTGAAACAATAGTATTTGTTACACCATGCAAGCGAATAATTTCATGAAAGAACAAATCAGCAACATTAACAGCATCATCGCTTTTATGACATGGTATAAAGTGTGCCATTTTTGAGAATCTATCCACGACAACAAATATGCTATCCCTCCCCTTCTTTGTTCGAGGTAAACCTAAAACAAAGTCCATAGATATATCCTCCCAAGGAACACTAGGTACAGGCAAAGGCATATATAAACCATGAGGATTGAGTTGTGACTTAGCTTTTTGACATGTAGTGCAGCGAGCAATAAAACGCTCAACATCCCGTCTCATCTTTGGCCAAAAGAAATGTGTAGCAAGTACGTCCTCCGTCTTCTTCACGCCAAAGTGTCCCATTAATCCTCCTCCATGCGCCTCCTGCAACAACAAAAGACGAACGAAGCTAGCTGGAATACATAGCTTGTTAGCACGAAACACAAATCCATCGTTAACAACAAACTTGTTCGACATTCTTCCTTCTTTACAATTCTGCATTACATCTTTAAAATCAGCATCATGCACATATTGATCTTTGATGGTCTCCAAACCAAATATTTTGAAGTCAAGTTGTGAAAGCATAGTATAGCGGCGAGACAATGCATCAGCAATAACATTTTCTTTTCCCTTCTTGTGTTTAATGACATAAGGAAAAGTCTCAATGAATTCAACCCATTTAGCATGTCTACGGTTCAGTTTAGCTTGACTTTTAATATGTTTCAAAGATTCATGATCAGAATGTATAACAAATTCTTTGGGCCATAAATAATGTTGCCATGTTTCTAAAGTCCGAACAAGAGCATATAATTCTTTATCATAAGTAGAATAATTCAGACTAGGCCAACTCAATTTTTCAGAAAAGTATGCAACAGGTTTGCCATCTTGTAATAACACACCGCCTAATCCAATTCCACTAGCATCACATTCAAGCTCAAAAGTCTTATTAAAATCAGGAAGTTGGAGTAAAGGAGCATGTGTCAACTTATCTTTCAATACCGTGAAGGCTTCTTCCTGTGCGGTACCCCAAAGAAAGGGCACATCTTTCTTTGTAAGCTCATTGAGAGGTGCAGCAATGGTGCTGAAATCTCTCACAAAACGCCTATAGAATCCAGCGAGGCCAAGAAAACTCCTCACTTATGTGACCGTTTTGGGCTGCGGCCAACTCTCAATAGCTTCAATCTTGGCTTTATCAACTTCAATTCCCTGTGGAGTAACAACATAGCCAAGAAAAGATACTCGGTCGGTGCAAAAGGTGCACTTCCCAAGGTTACCAAACAAACGTGCATCACGTAGAGCAATAAAAAGAGCACGTAAATGTTCCAAATGTTCTTCCAAAGATCTGCTATAAATCAATATGTCATCAAAGTAAACTACCACAAATCGTCCAATGAAAGCACGTAAAACTTCGTTCATTAATCTCATGAAAGTACTAGGTGCATTAGTTAACCCAAAAGGCATGACTAACCACTCATATAATCCAAACTTAGTTTTAAATGCTGTTTTCCATTCATCTCCCAATTTCATACGAATTTGATGGTAGCCACTACGCAAATCAACTTTGGAGAATATTGTAGAGCCACTCAATTCATCAAGCATATCATCTAGCCTAGGAATAGGATGACGATAAAGAATAGTAATATTATTAATGCCTCTACAATCAACACACATACGTGATGTACCATCCTTTTTCGGCACTAGAATAATAGGAACAGCACAAGGACTAAGGGATTCGCGTATATAACCTTTGTCGAGAAGCTCTTGTACTTGACGCATAATCTCCTTCGTCTCCTCTGGATTGGTACGGTATGGTGCACGGTTTGGCAGTGAAGCACCGGGAATTAAGTCAATCTGATGCTCAATCCCTCGAATAGGCGGTAATCCCGGTGGCACGTCTTGTGGAAAGACGTCAGCGAACTCCTGCAAAATGTTAGTGACAGCAGGAGGCAAAGAGGAAGGCACGTCCTCGAATGAAAATAATGCCTCTTTGCACACAAAAGCATAGCAAACAGATTTGCTGAAATCTAGCTCATCAATATCAGATTTGGTGGCAAATAAACATGCACTTTTCAATTTAATTTCAGAAGCAACACTAGATGGTTTATTATTAGGCTTCATTTGTTGCTCATAAGAGGTAATGACAAAGGTACTGATCTTCCATCTCTACATGAGAATGATGAATGCCTTGTCAATTTGAATGCACCATCTGATGAGCTACCCACTACTTTGATCACACCACCTATTTTAGAGGACTATGTTGATAATTTGACTTTGCCATGTGATCAAACAACTAAAATACCAACAATTTTGAGTGCACCCATTGAATTAACTATTGATGCAAAAGAACCAATGTTTAATCATTTTGATATGACCTCTAATCTTGGTGATGATTCTGTGTTGAATGACTTATTGCATGTTTGCTTATTTAAGCATGTTGTAGCATGTAAATTTGATGCAAGTAAGGTTTATTCACCAATGTTGGGATGGTTTAATGATGAACATTGTCAATCTTTTGAAATGAATAAGAGCTTCACTTATATGTGCAAACTGAGTTGCAATATTTTCATGCCTTCTACTTCTTGTGCTAATTTTTTGGCTTTAGATTTTATGAACTATGCAAGTTACTCATCTATTCATGTGTCATACATGCAAAAATCAAGGGAAGTAAAAATGGATGACATATACATATACAACATGTACACCTTGTCTCTTTTGTTAGCCACATTTCAGATTAAGCAACGCCGAGGACGGCTTTATTTTCAAGAAGGGGAGGATGATGAGGACATGACTACCTTGGATATGACCAAAAATATTGCATATATGCATATTTGTCAGGTGATTTCTAGTGCAAACTATTCAATAATCTATTTATGTTATCCAGAACAAAAATACTTCACACACTTTTGTGTTTTGTCTAATTGCAGGTGTATGGGACATTTGTACAATCCACATATGAAGATAAGGAAGAAAGAGATGTTTATTTGCTGTCCAAAAAGTTCTCTCACGTCACTTTTGGCCCAAGAGAAGATAGAGTCCAAGTCTCTCACGTTCTGGATTCAGATTCGGACTGCACAGACATACCTGACTCAAAATGCACACAAGTTTTTCATACGGACTCCGAATTGGGTGATTCTTTTTTTTGTTGGAAACTAGATTTCGTGCACTTTCCAACCCAATTGGAATCACCTTCAAATTCGTCCGGAGCGTTGAGTTGTGGACGAAACAATCTGATGCTGCAGCAGAATCCGAGTCAAACTACAAGTCCAAAGGTGTTACATCACCTCCACTTGGGCCCATTGGCCTTGTACGACCTAGATTTAGTTTTAGGCTGCCTTGGGACGTCCTCCAACCTCCTTGGCCTCCACCCCTTGCTCCTATATAAGTAGATCCATCTAGTAGCTTTTCCTTGGGATTTGTTTAGTTAAAAGTTAGCCATTGCAACTTCGTGTACTTCGTTTGTGTCCAACGACCAGACCAAGACCGCTTACGGATCCCCACCATTATCAATACTTCATATATATTCGCAATATTCAGATTTCTTTATCATATTCTTGCTCGTTCTTCGATTGCTTGCAGGAATAGACCTTCGTGGTCAGGTTGATCGTGCTCCAGCGTGGTCAATAACCTCTCGGAGTTGGTTTAGCGATTGCTAAGGCACAACGTCGTTGCACGTTTGTAGTCGGATCGTCAAAGTCGTCTCCACCAAATCGATAGTTATCATCTCATCGAAAGATCGGGACACCCCGCCTCTATCATTTAATATGTTTCAAAGATTCATGATCAGAATGTATAACAAATTCTTTGGGCCATAAATAATGTTGCCATGTTTCTAAAGTCCGAACAAGGGCATATAATTCTTTATCATAAGTAGAATAATTCAGACTAGGCCCTCTCAATTTTTCAGAAAAGTATGCAACAGGTTTGCCATCTTGTAATAACACACCTCCTAATCCAATTCCACTAGCATCACATTCAAGCTCAAAAGTCTTATTAAAATCAGGAAGTTGGAGTAAAGGAGCATGTGTCAACTTATCTTTCAATACCGTGAAGGCTTCTTCCTGTGCGGTACCCCAAAGAAAAGGCACATCTTTCTTTGTAAGCTCATTGAGAGGTGCAGCAATGGTGCTGAAATCTCTCACAAAACGCCTATAGAATCCAGCGAGGCCAAGAAAACTCCTCACTTGTGTGACCGTTTTGGGCTGCGGCCAACTCTCAATAGCTTCAATCTTGGCTTTATCAACTTCAATTCCCTGTGGAGTAACAACATAGCCAAGAAAAGATACTCGGTCGGTGCAAAAGGTGCACTTCCCAAGGTTACCAAACAAACGTGCATCACGTAGAGCAATAAAAACAGCACGTAAATGTTCCAAATGTTCCTCCAAAGATCTGCTATAAATCAATATGTCATCAAAGTAAACTACCACAAATCGTCCAATGAAAGCACGTAAACCTTCGTTCATTAATCTCATGAAAGTACTAGGTGCATTAGTTAACCCAAAAGGCATGACTAACCACTCATATAATCCAAACTTAGTTTTAAATGCTGTTTTCCATTCATCTCCCAATTTCATACGAATTTGATGGTAGCCACTACGCAAATCAACTTTGGAGAATATTGTAGAGCCACTCAATTCATCAAGCATATCATCTAGCCTAGGAATAGGATGACGATAACGAATAGTAATATTATTAATGCCTCTACAATCAACACACATACGTGATGTACCATCCTTTTTCGGCACTAGAATAATAGGAACAGCACAAGGACTAAGGGATTCGCGTATATAACCTTTGTCGAGAAGCTCTTGTACTTGACGCATAATCTCCTTCGTCTCCTCTGGATTGGTACGGTATGTTGATAGAGGCGGGGGTGTCCCGATCTTTCGATGAGATGATAACTATCGATTTGGTGAAGATGACTTTGACGATCCGACTACAAACGTGCACGACGTTGCGCCTTAGCAATCGCTAAACCAACTCCGAAAGGTTATTGACCACGCTGGAGCACAATCAACCTGACCACGAAGATCTATTCCTGCAAGCAATCGAAGAACAAGCAAGAATATGATAAAAGCAATCTGAATATTGCGAGTATATATGAAGTATTGATAAGGGTGGGGATCCGTAAGCGGTCTTGGTCTGGTCGTTGGACACAAACGAAGTACACGAAGTTGCAATGGCTAACTTTTAACTAAACAAATCCCAAGGAAAAGCTACTAGATGGATCTACTTATATAGGAGCAAGGGGTGGCGGCCAAGGAGGTGGGAGGACGTCCCAAGGCAGCCTAAAACTAAATCTAGGTCGTACAAGGCCAATGGGCCCAAGTGGAGTTGATGTAACACCTTTGGACTTGTAGTTTCACTCGGATTCTGCTGCAGCATCAGATTGTTTCGTCCACAACTCAACGCTCCGGACGAATTTGAAGGTGATTCCAATTGGGTTGGAAAGTGCACGAAATCTAGTTTCCAACAAAAAAAGAATCACCCAATTCGGAGTCCGTATGAAAAACTTGTGTGCGTTTTGAGTCAGGTATGTCTGTGCAGTCCGAATCTGAATCCAGAACGTGAGAGACTTGGACTCTATCTTCTCTTGGGCCAAAAGTGACGTGAGAGAACTTTTTGGACAGCAAATAAACATCTCTTTCTTCATTATCTTCATATGTGGATTGTACAAATGCCCCATACACCTGCAATTAGACAAAACACAAAAGTGTGTGAAGTATTTTTGTTCTGGATAATATAAATAGATTATTGAATAGTTTGCACTAGAAATCACCTGACAAATATGCATATATGCAATATTTTTGGTCATATCCAAGGTAGTCATGTCCTCATCATCCTCCCCTTCTTGAAAATAAAGCCGTCCTCGGCGTTGCTTAATCTGAAATGTGGCTAACAAAAGAGACAAGGTGTACATGTTGTATATGTATATGTCATCCATTTTTACTTCCCTTGATTTTTGCATATATGACACATAAATAGATGAGTAACTTGCATAGTTCATAAAATCTAAAGCCAAAAAATTAGCACAAGAAGTAGAAGGCATGAAAATATTGCAACTCAGTTTGCACATATAAGTGAAGCTCTTATTCATTTCAAAAGATTGACAATGTTCATCATTAAACCATCCCAACATTGGTGAATAAACCTTACTTGCATCAAATTTACATGCTACAACATGCTTAAATAAGCAAACATGCAATAAGTCATTCAACACAGAATCATCACCAAGATTAGAGGTCATATCAAAATGATTAAACATTGCTTCTTTTGCATCAATAGTTAATTCAATGGGTGCACTCAAAATTGTTGGTATTTCAGTTGTTTGATCACATGGCAAAGTCAAATTATCAACATAGTCCTCTAAAATAGGTGGTGTGATCAAAGTAGTGGGTAGCTCATCAGATGGTGCATTCAAATTGACAAGGCATTCATCATTCTCATGTAGAGATGGAAGATCAGTACCTTTGTCGTTACCTCTTATGATCAACTCAGATGATGTAGCCACTCTCGGGGGCAATGTGTCACATGGTGGAGGTGATGTAGTCCTGACAACAACGGATGTGGTTGTCATAGTATGCCTAGTAGTTGAAGGAACAATCATATCAACTCTTGGAATGTGCACCGTGCGCTTGTTCTCCTCGTGGCCAACACGTCGTTTTATTTCCTGTTCAGCTTTGCAAGCAAGATGAAACAAATGGTCCATAGGATAACACTCTTCATGAATTAGTATCTCTTGAATATCACGGTTTAATCCTCCCCAAAATCTATCCATAAAATCATCTTCACTTTCTTCTAAAGAGGAATGCAACAAGGTAGTTTGTAAATCATCATAATATTTTATTACAGTTTCACTACCTTGTTTTAAGTGTTGCAACTTCTTAATCATGTCACGAGTATAATAAGCAGGGACGAAAGTATGTCGCATGGCAAGTTTCAAATCATCCCAAGTAGTAGGTATATAATCAGGGTGCAACCGACAATATTCACTCCACCAAACCAAAGCATAACCAGTGAAAGAACCAACCGCAACCTTAACCTTTTTATGTTCATCGAAATTATGGGAAGCAAATATATTTTTTATGTCGAACTCCCATTCAATATATAAAGCAGGTTTAAAACGGCCATTAAATGGTGGTATAGATACATTAACCTGATCATGTGCATTTGGATGTTTGTGCACCTCTCGTGACGGTTGTGGTATTTGCAAAGGTGGTGGCACGTCTCCCGCGATCGACAAAGCCCATGAATTGACTCTGGATCCTGTCATGATTAGTAGAACAAGAAATAAAACCCAAAAATAATGTTCCTATAACTACTAGGATGTGGTGGTAAAACGCTCACAGTAAAGCAAATATCAATGTCTTACAAGTTCTTACCATGCAGCAGGCGGTGATCGGCAACCAGCGATGTCAAGTAACTCTGAATATTGAGTAAAGCGATTGCCAGGGGAGCGTACGTATACACGGTGTAGAAATATGTGGAGCTGGGTTGGCTATATATGGTAGCAAAAGATTAGCAATAATCAATTCAAAGATGCAATGTTGAATAAACGCTCAACGACGGTACTGTGCTGGTCCTAGGCTAGACCGGACTAGAGACGCGAGCCTAGAACACTAATGAGGTCACGACGTAGCACAACTAGCATCAATGAAGGATACTAAGTAGCTCTTGACAGCAAGATATAAGTGAAGATCACAACAGCAGTGAAGATAATGAGGTGAAACAACAGCCAAGCAGGATATATCAACAACTTTGTCTCCAACTTTCCTCTGAAAAAGTTTGTGCCAATTTTTTTTTGTTTTTTTTTCTTCTCTCTTTTTTTTTCCTCACACTTTTTTTTTCTTTCTCTCCTTTTTTTTTCTCTGACTTTTTTTTCCTTTTTTTTCTCTCTTTTTTTTTCTCTATCTTTTTTTCTCTCTCCCTCTTTCCAAAACAAACTAGATAAGATGTAGATTGGATCAAGCGAAGATGGGAACGATCTCAACTATGATTATGACAATGAACGGTGGGTAGCACGTAGAGGAAATTGATGTATGGGTGGTGGACAGCAGAAGGGATAACGATGCAGCGGCGACGTGACTAATGTGAACAGAACTCGAAACTCTAAACGACCTAGACACTAAGACCAGCAACTCGACACGACGATGCAACCGATAATTCAACTATGCAAGCAATGAAAAGAAAATTGCAAAGGCTCAGACTGGCTTGGACAAAGGATGAATAGATCTAACTCTTTTTTGTGGATTTTTCTTGGACAATAGGTAAGAAAATAAATCTAAGCTAGGAAAACTGGAAATTCTCACCGAGCAACCTGAAAACTGATACCACTTGATAGAGGCGGGGGTGTCCCGATCTTTCGATGAGATGATAACTATCGATTTGGTGAAGATGACTTTGACGATCCGACTACAAACGTGCACGACGTTGCGCCTTAGCAATCGCTAAACCAACTCCGAAAGGTTATTGACCACGCTGGAGCACAATCAACCTGACCACGAAGATCTATTCCTGCAAGCAATCGAAGAACAAGCAAGAATATGCTAAAAGCAATCTGAATATTGCGAGTATATATGAAGTATTGATAAGGGTGGGGATCCTAAGCGGTCTTGGTCTGGTCGTTGGACACAAACGAAGTACACGAAGTTGCAATGGCTAACTTTTAACTAAACAAATCCCAAGGAAAAGCTACTAGATGGATCTACTTATATAGGAGCAAGGGGTGGCGGCCAAGGAGGTGGGAGGACGTCCCAAGGCAGCCTAAAATTAAATCTAGGTCGTACAAGGCCAATGGGCCCAAGTGGAGGTGATGTAACACCTTTGGACTTGTAGTTTGACTCGGATTCTGCTGCAGCATCAGATTGTTTCGTCCACAACTCAACGCTCCGGACGAATTTGAAGGTGATTCCAATTGGGTTGGAAAGTGCACGAAATCTAGTTTCCAACAAAAAAAAGAATCACCCAATTCGGAGTCCGTATGAAAAACTTGTGTGCATTTTGAGTCAGGTATGTCTGTGCAGTCCGAATCTGAATCCAGAACGTGAGAGACTTGGACTCTATCTTCTCTTGGGCCAAAAGTGACGTGAGAGAACTTTTTGGACAGCAAATAAACATCTCTTTCTTCCTTATCTTCATATGTGGATTGTACAAATGTCCCATACACCTGCAATTAGACAAAACACAAAAGTGTGTGAAGTATTTTTGTTCTGGATAACATAAATAGATTATTGAATAGTTTGCACTAGAAATCACCTGACAAATATGCATATATGCAATATTTTTGGTCATATCCAAGGTAGTCATGTCCTCATCATATGTGATAGAGGCGAGGTGTCCCGATCTTTCGATGAGATGATAACTATCGATTTGGTGGAGACGACTTTGACGATCCGACTACAAACGTGCACGACGTTGCGCCTTAGCAATCGCTAAACCAACTCCGAGAGGTTATTGACCACGCCGGAGCACGATCAACCTGACCCCGAAGGTCTATTCCTGCAAGCAATCGAAGAACAAGCAAGAATATGATAAAGCAATCAGAATATTGCGAATATATATGAAGTATAGATAATGGTGGGGATCCGGAAGCGGTCTTGGTCTGGTCGTGGGACACAAACGAAGTACACGAAGTTGCAATGGCTAACTTTTAACTAAACAAATCCCAAGGAAAGGCTACTAGATGGATCTACTTATATAGGAGCAAGGGGTGGAGGCCAAGGAGGTGGGAGGACGTCCCCAGGCAGCCTAAAACTAAATCTAGGTCGTACAAGGCCAATGGGCCCAAGTGGAGGTGATGTAACACCTTTGGACTTGTAGTTTGACTCGGATTCTGCTGCAGCATCAGATTGTTTCGTCCACAACTCAACGCTCCGGACGAATTTGAAGGTGATTCTAATTGGGTTGGAAAGTGCACGAAATCTAGTTTCCAACAAAAAAAGAATCACCCAATTCGGAGTCCGTATGAAAAACTTGTGTGCGTTTTGAGTCAGGTGTGTCTGTGCAGTCCGAATGTGAATCCAGAACGTGAGAGACTTGGACTCTATCTTCTCTTGGGCCAAAAGTGAAGTGAGAGAACTTTTTGGACAGCAAATAAACATCTCTTTCTTCCTTATCTTCATATGTGGATTGTACAAATGTTCCATCCACCTGCAATTAGACAAAACACAAAAGTGTGTGAAGTATTTTTGTTCTGGATAACATAAATAGATTATTGAATAGTTTGCACTAGAAATCACCTGACAAATATGCATATATGCAATATTTTTGGTCATATCCAAGGTAGTCATGTCCTCATCAGTATGGTGCACGGTTTGGCAGTGAAGCACCGGGAATTAAGTCAATCTGATGCTCAATCCCTCGAATAGGCGGTAATCCCGGTGGCACGTCTTGTGGAAAAACGTCAGCGAACTCCTGCAAAATGTTAGTGACAGCAGGAGGCAAAGAGGAAGGCACGTCCTCGAATGAAAATAATGCCTCTTTGCACACAAAAGCATAGCAAACAGATTTGCTGAAATCTAGCTCATCAATATCAGATTTGGTGGCAAATAAACATGCACTTTTCAATTTAATTTCAGAAGCAACACTAGATGGTTTATTATTAGGCTTCATTTGTTGCTCAAATTCTTTTGCCACAATCTGATTTTCACTCTTATTCTTCTCCTGTTGTGCTTTATTAGCTCTATTAATATCATCTTTCATAATGGAATCAGGAGTCATAGGAAGCAAAGTAATATTTTTATCCTTATGAACAAGAGTATAGTGATTGTTTCTACCATGGTGTACAGAATTTTTATCAAATTGCCATGGTCTACCAAGTAATAAGGAACATGCTTGCATAGGTACCACATCACAATCAACATAATCAGCATATGTAGAGATACTAAAATGCACACGAACAGTACGTGTTACCTTAACCTTGCCGCTGTTGTTGAACCATTGTATGTAGTAAGGATGTGGATGTGGTCTTGTGGTGAGAGAAAGCTTCTCCACCATCTCCATGCTAGCCAAGTTGTTGCAGCTCCCTCCGTCTATTATGACGCGCACAGAACGTTCCTTCACAACTCCCTTGGTATGGAACAAATTGTGCCTCTGATTTTGCTCAGCTTGTGTGACCTGCACACTCAAAACACGTTGAGCAACTAAACATTCATACCTGTCAGCGTCTTCAGGAGCCATGTATTGCGTCTCATGATCAGAATCATCTCCACCATGTTCTTCACGTGTAATAAGAGCCAATGTCTCCTCATCATAGTCACTAGCGGACTCATATCCACCATCCGCGGTAGCAATCATCACACGCGGAGATTTGCATTCCCTCGCATAATGACCTCCTCCCTTACAACGACGACAAATAATATCACGTGTGTGCCCTGTTGATGCCATGGAAGAAGAAGAACGCTGTGCAGGACCCGCAGGTGCGCTCTTGGAAGATAATGGTGGCTGTGCCTGTTTTCTTGTATCACGGCTGGAGGTGGCACCGGATGGAGGTGCTGGTGCAGTTGAAGTAGAAGATGCACGTGGTGTCCATGATGAAGGTCGGCCTGCAGAAAAGTTAGTTCGCCCCAATGCTTGTCGATCCTGCACTTCACGTTCAGCTTTACAAGCAAGATGGAATAAACGAGTGATATTAGTATACTCCTTATAGTCTAGAATGGTCTGAATCTCTCTATTTAATCCACCCAGAAAACGTGCAAGCATAGCTTCATTCTCCTCAACAATACCACATCTAATCATGCCAGTTTGTAATTCCTGATAATATTCTTCTACAGAATTTTTCCCTTGTCTTAAACGCTGCAATTTTTGAAGCAATTCACGTTGATAATATGGTGGAACCCAACGCGTACGCATAGCAGTTTTCAAAGCAGCCCAAGTAGTTGGAATAGGATATAATCTACAATGTTCAGCCCAAAGATCTGCTATAAATCAATATGTCATCAAAGTAAACTACCACAAATCGTCCAATGAAAGCACGTAAAACTTCGTTCGTTAATCTCATGAAAGTACTAGGTGCATTAGTTAACCCAAAAGGCATGACTAACCACTCATATAATCCAAACTTAGTTTTGAATGCTGTTTTCCATTCATCTCCCAATTTCATACGAATTTGATGGTATCCACTACGCAAATCAACTTTGGAGAATATTGTAGAGCCACTCAATTCATCAAGCATATCATCTAGCCTAGGAATAGGATGACGATAACGAATAGTAATATTATTAATGCCTCTACAATCAACACACATACGTGATGTACCATCCTTTTTCGGCACTAGAATAATAGGAACAACACAAGGACTAAGGGATTCGCGTATATAACCTTTGTCGAGAAGCTCTTGTACTTGACGCATAATCTCCTTCGTCTCCTCTGGATTGGTACGGTATGGTGCACGATTTGGCAGTGAAGCACCGGGAATTAAGTCAATCTGATGCTCAATCCCTCGAATAGGCGGTAATCCCGGTGGCACGTCTTGTGGAAAAACGTCAGCGAACTCCTGCAAAATGTTAGTGACAGCAGGAGGCAAAGAGGAAGGCACGTCCTCGAATGAAAATAATGCCTCTTTGCACACAAAAGCATAGCAAACAGATTTGCTGAAATCTAGCTCATCAATATCAGATTTGGTGGCAAATAAACATGCACTTTTCAATTTAATTTCAGAAGCAACACTAGATGGTTTATTATTAGGCTTCATTTGTTGCTCAAATTCTTTTGCCACAATCTGATTTTCACTCTTATTCTTCTCCTGTTGTGCTTTATTAGCTCTATTAATATCATCTTTCAAAATGGAATCAGGAGTAATAGGAAGCAAAGTAATATTTTTATCCTTATGAACAAGAGTATAGTGATTGTTTCTACCATGGTGTACAGAATTTTTATCAAATTGCCATGGTCTACCAAGTAATAAGGAACATGCTTGCATAGGTACCACATCACAATCAACATAATCAGCATATGTAGAGATACTAAAATGCACACGAACAGTACGTGTTACCTTAACCTTGCCGCTGTTGTTGAACCATTGGATGTAGTAAGGATGTGGATGTGGTCTTGTGGTGAGAGAAAGCTTCTCCACCATCTCCATGCTAGCCAAGTTGTTGCAGCTCCCTCCGTCTATTATGACGCGCACAGAACGTTCCTTCACAACTCCCTTGGTATGGAACAAATTGTGCCTCTGATTTTGCTCAGCTTGTGTGACCTGCACACTCAAAACACGTTGAGCAACTAAACATTCATACCTGTCAGCGTCTTCAGGAGCCATGTATTGCGTCTCATGATCAGAATCATCTCCACCATGTTTTCACGTGTAATAAGAGCCAATGTCTCCTCATCATAGTCACTAGCGGACTCATATCCACCATCCGCGGTAGCAATCATCACACGCGGAGATTTGCATTCCCTCGCATAATGACCTCCTCCCTTACAACGACGACAAATAATATCACTTGTGTGCCCTGTTGATGCCATGGAAGAAGAAGAACGCTGTGCAGGCCCCGCAGGTGCGCTCTTGGCAGATAATGGTGGTTGTGCCTGTTTTCTTGTATCACGGCTGGAGGTGGCACCAGATGGAGGTGCTGGTGCAGTTGAAGTAGAAAATGCACGTGGTGTCCATGATGAAGGTCGGCCTGCAGAAAAGTTAGTTCGCCCCAATGCTTGTCGATCCTGCACTTCACGTTCAGCTTTACAAGCAAGATGGAATAAACGAGTGATATTAGTATACTCCTTATAGTCTAGAATGGTCCGAATCTCTCTATTTAATCCACCCAGAAAACGTGCAAGCATAGCTTCATTCTCCTCAACAATACCACATCTAATCATGCCAGTTTGTAATTCCTGATAATATTCTTCTACAAAAATTTTCCCTTGTCTTAAACGCTGCAATTTTTGAAGCAATTCACGTTGATAATATGGTGGAACACAACGCGTACGCATAGCAGTTTTCAAAGCAGCCCAAGTAGTTGGAATAGGATATAATCTACAATGTTCAGACCACCATACACATGCAAAACTAGTGAAAGCACAAACAGCAGCAGCAACCCGTCTCTCCTCGGGATATTGTAAACATGTAAATCGTTGTTCAGTTTCTAACTCCCAAGTAAGATATATATCAGGAACATATCTACCCTCAAATGGTGGAATATTCAATTTCAGTTTAGGAATATGAACATCATCTCGTACTTGAGGTGGTGGTGCAGGCCTACCATTACGAATATATACCTGAGGTCGACCTGCTGGTGGTGGTACAGATGGCTGCACGTAGTGCTGATTTTGATCAACCTCATCCTCATAATCGCCCGCATACTCATCAACCTCCGCATCAGCAGCAGGAGCCACAAAAGTATCAACAGCAGCACCAACAGTTTGGCCAAACGCAAGAGGAACACGGCTCGCTCGGCGAAGGTCTGTTTCGCGACGTGGAGGTAGTCGTTGTTGTTGTTGTTGGAGAGGTGCGTTAGGTGCAGCGGGTGGTGGTGGTGGAAAGCGCGCGAGCAATTCATTAAACTTGTTATCGAGCTTTGTTTCGAACGTCTTCTCAAGGCTAGTGATCTTCTCCATGGCCTCTTCAAAATTGTTCAGCACATCTTGCACCTGTTCAGTCATCATTTGCTGAAACTTATCATGAAGCTCCTTGTTCGATAAATTCTCCTAGTCAATCTCGTCGGCTTGTGATCCTGGCATGGTTAGCAGCAATAGAAACACACAAGAATATGATCCTACAGACTACGAACAAGTGGTGGTGGTGGGGGGTGTCACAAACCCGTCAAGCAAAACTCAAATGCTTACCAGTTCTTACCCAGCAGCAGGCGGTGATCGGCAACCGTTGTAGTCAAAACTCTCAAAGCTTGGATAGAGCGATTACCAGGGAGAGTCAAACGCACGACGTAGATGTATGTGGAGCTGGGAAGGCTTATAATATGGTAGCAAAAAGGGTCAGCAATAATCAATTCAGAGATGCGAAGTTGAATAAACGCTCAACGACGGTACTGTGCTGGTCCTAGGCTAGACTGTGCTAGAGACGCGAGCCTAGAACACCAACAAAATCACGGCGCGGCACGTAAACAAGGGAGGAGCACACTCTGAATTTTTTTTCTCCTTTTTTTGCACTTTTTTTTTCCTCTTTTTTTTTTTGCTCAGCAACAAATTTTTTTCGAAAAAGTCTACAAATGGTCTAAAAACTGCCTAGCCAGAATTTTCCAGACTTTTTTTTTTGAAATTGGAACTATTTTTCTTCTGCGGATGGCTCGGAAGTTGGGGAGTCCTTCTCTTTCACGACTCGGAGTATCGCGTGATCTGGAAATCGAGAACAATGCAACAATTACTGGACTCGGACTAGGACTGGTGGCGGAGATGAATCTGGTGGAACTCGGACTGGTGGCGAAGATGAATCTGGTGGAACACGGACAGGTGGCGGATATATGTTGCAGGTGAACTCGGATTGGCGTGATGGCGGCGGATATGTGGTGGCGTATATGGATTCGGATTGACGGTGAATATGTGGTGGTGGTATATGGCAACAGCGACGATGATGATGCGGTGGTGATATATGGCAGCGGCGACATGACAACCTCAGAACTCGAAACTCTAAAAGACTAGACGCTAAGACCAGCAACTGGACACGACGATGCAACCGCAAATTCAACAAAGCAAATACAGAAAAGATTATGCAAGGCTCAGATTGGTTCGGATGGGATGAACTAACCCTAATTTTTTTTGGCTTTTTCGTGGACTATAGGTATGAAGAACAGACTCGATCTAAACTACGAAAAACTGTAAAATCTCACCGAGCAACCTGGAAATCTGATACCACTTGATAGAGGCAAAGGTGTCCCGTCTTTTGATGAGATGATGGATATCGCTTTGGTGGAAGTCGACTTTGACGATCCGACTACGAACGTGCGAGGACGTCGCGCCTTAGCAATCGCTAAACCAACTTCGAGAGGTTATTGACCACGCCGGAGCACGATCAACCTGACCACGAGGGTCTGTTTCTTGCGAGCAAACGAAGAACAAGCAAGAAACTAAGATTGCAATCTGGATATTGCGAATATAAGATGAAAGCTTTATTGATCAAGGTGGGGTTCTGTGACGCCTTTGTCTGGTCGTTGAACACAAACGAAGTACGCGAAGTTGCAGCTATGGCGAACTTTAAATCTAAACAAAACCCAAAGTCTAAACGGTGCCCTAAGGGCTGTATATATGGAGTAAGAGAGGGGAATTTCGTGGCCCTTGGTGGAGGCGTCCGAAATCAACCCTATCTCTTGTTTCCCCACATATACGGACTCTAAAAATAGCCTATACTTATGTATTTCGAAATTACATGGGCCTGGCCCAATAAAAAGGTGACGCAGCACCTATAATAGCCTCGGGACGAAATTTATGAAGTGGCATCTTGTATATTTCGTCGAAGGCTTCATGCACCCATTATGGTGGCTTCAAAGTCCTGAAATCATCACTTGTAACTCCGTTCTTGTGCCCCTTGCGCATGGCATCATCTCCATGCTTGTTCTTGCTCCAATGTTCATCCTTCTCCAAGCTAGGCCCTTCATTTGTAAGCAAAACAAATGTATCCAATTTAGGCAGCATCATATTCTCATGAACATTAGAATCATTACCAAGAAACGAAAGTACCTGATAATTTAATTGGTGTGCGCGAGCTCTAGTAATTGGTCCCGTATATGTAGCAGTAGGGGCTGTGGGTGTAACAATGGTATTGATGTCCTCATCATTGTTTCCCCACACATACGTACTCTAAAAATAGCCTATACTTATGTATTTCGAAATTACATGGGCCTGGCCCAATAATAAGGTGACGCAGCACCTAAAATAGCCTCGGGACGAAATTTATGAAGTGGCATCTTGTATATTTCGTCCAAGGCTTCATGCACCCATTATGGTGGCTTCAAAGTCCTGAAATCATCACTTGTAACTCCGTTCTTGTTCCCCTTGCGCATGCCATCATCTCCATGCTTGTTCTTGCTCCAATGTTCATCCTTCTCCAAGCTAGGCCCTTCATTTGTAAGCAAAACAAATGTATTCAATTTAGGCAGCATCATATTCTCATGAACATTAGAATCATTACCAAGAAACGAAAGTACCTGGTAATTTAGTTGGCATGCACGAGCTCTAGTAATTGGTCCAGTATGTATAGCAGCAGGGGCTGTGGGTGTAACAATTGTATTGATGTGGCATTAACTTTGATTTGCGCAAATCAGGAAATCTATCCTTACGCAAATGTAACCAAACAAGATCTCCAGGTGCAAACACTACATGTTTTCTACCCTTATCTCCAGCAAGTTTATATTTAGCATTCATACGCTCAATGTTTTCCTTAGTTAACTCCTGCATTTTTAAAATCAATTCAGCATGTTGTTTAGCATCAAAATTAACCTTCTCCGAAGATGGAAGAGGCGACAAATCAATAGGTGCATGAGGTAGGAAACCATACACAACTTCAAAAGGGCACATCTTAGTAGTAGAATGCAATGAACGATTATAAGCAAATTCAATATGAGGCAAGCATTCCTCCCACATTTTCTTATTATTCTTCAAAACAGCCCTAAGCATAGTAGACAACATCCTATTGACTACTTCAGTTTGTCCATCAGTTTGGGGGTGACAAGTAGTACTAAAAAGCAGTTTAGTCCCCAACTTTGCCCATAAACATCTCCAAAAGTGGCTAAGAAATTTAGTATCACGATCTGAAACAATAGTATTTGGCACACCATGCAAGCGAATAATTTCACGAAAAAACAAATCAGCCACATTAACAGCACCATCGCTTTTATGACATGGTATAAAGTGTGCCATTTTAGAGAATCTATCCACGAAAACAAATATGCCATCCCTCCCCTTCTTTGTTCGAGGTAAACCTAAAACAAAGTCCATAGATATATCCTCCCAAGGAACACTAGGTACAGGCAAAGGCATATATAAACCATGAGGATTGAGTCGTGGCTTAGCTTTTTGACATGTAGTGCAGCGAGCAATAAAACGCCCAATATCCCGTCTCATCTTTGGCCAAAAGAAATGTGTAGCAAGTACGTCCTCCGTCTTCTTCATGCCAAAGTGTCCCATTAATCCTCCTCCATGCACCTCCTGCAACAACAAAAGACGAACGGAGCTAGCTGGAATGCGTAGCTTGTTAGCACGAAACACAAATCCATCGTTAACGACGAACTTGTTCCACATTCTTCCTTCTTTACAATTCTGCATTACATCTTTAAAATCAGCATCATGCACATATTGATCTTTGATGGTCTCCAAACCAAATATTTTGAAGTCAAGTTGTGAAAGCATAGTATAGCGGCGAGACAATGCATCAGCAATAACATTTTCTTTTCCCTTCTTGTGTTTAATGACATAAGGAAAAGTCTCAATGAATTCAACCCATTTAGCATGTCTACGATTCAGTTTAGCTTGACTTTTAATATGTTTCAAAGATTCATGATCAGAATGTATAACAAATTCTTTGGGCCATAAATAATGTTGCCATGTTTCTAAAGTCCGAACAAGAGCATATAATTCTTTATCATAAGTAGAATAATTCAGACTAGGCCCACTCAATTTTTCAGAAAAGTATGCAACAGGTTTGCCATCTTGTAATAACACACCGCCTAATCCAATTCCACTAGCATCACATTCAAGCTCAAAAGTCTTATTAAAATCAGGAAGTTGGAGTAAAGGAGCATGTGTCAACTTATCTTTCAATACCGAGAAGGCTTCTTCCTGTGCGGTACCCCAAAGAAAAGGCACATCTTTCTTTGTAAGCTCATTAAGAGCTGCAGCAATGGTGCTGAAATCTCTCACAAAACGCCTATAGACTCCAGCGAGGCCAAGAAAACTCCTCACTTGTGTGACCGTTTTGGGCTGCGGCCAACTCTCAATAGCTTCAATCTTGGCTTTATCAACTTCAATTCCCTGTGGAGTAACAACATAGCCAAGAAAAGATACTCGGTCGGTGCAAAAGGTGCACTTCCCAAGGTTACCAAACAAACGTGCATCACGTAGAGCAATAAAAACAGCACGTAAATGTTCCAAATGTTCTTCCAAAGATCTGCTATAAATCAATATGTCATCAAAGTAAACTACCACAAATCGTCCAATGAAAGCACGTAAAACTTCATTCATTAATCTCATGAAAGTACTAGGTGCATTAGTTAACCCAAAAGGCATGACTAACCACTCATATAATCCAAACTTAGTTTTAAAAGCTGTTTTCCATTCATCTCCCAATTTCATACGAATTTGATGGTATCCACTACGCAAATCAACTTTGGAGAATATTGTAGAGCCACTCAATTCATCAAGCATATCATCGTGCCTAGGAATAGGATGACGATAACGAATAGTAATATTATTAATGCCTCTACAATCAACACACATACGTGATGTACCATCCTTTTTCGGCACTAGAATAATAGGAACAGCACAAGGACTAAGGGATTCACGTATATAACCTTTGTCGAGAAGCTCTTGTACTTGACGCATAATCTCCTTCGTCTCCTCTGGATTGGTACGGTATGGTGCACGGTTTGGCAGTGAAGCACCGGGAATTAAGTCAATCTGATGCTCAATCCCTCGAATAGGCGGTAATCCCGGTGGCACGTCTTGTGGAAAGACGTCAGCGAACTCCTGCAAAATGTTAGTGACAGCAGGAGGCAAAGAGGAAGGCACGTCCTCGAATGAAAATAATGCCTCTTTGCACACAAAAGCATAGCAAACAGATTTGCTGAAATCTAGCTCATCAATATCAGATTTGGTGGCAAATAAACATGCACTTTTCAATTTAATTTCAGAAGCAACACTAGATGGTATATTATTAGGCTTCATTTGTTGCTCAAATTCTTTTGCCACAATCTGATTTTCACTCTTATTCTTCTCCTGTTTTGCTTTATTAGCTCTATTAATATCATCTTTCAAAATGGAATCAGGAGTCATAGGAAGCAAAGTAATATTTTTATCCTTATGAACAAGAGTATAGTGATTGTTTCTACCATGGTGTACAGAGTTTTTATCAAATTGCCATGGTCTACCAAGTAATAAGGAACATGCTTGCATAGGTACCACATCACAATCAACATAATCAGCATATGTAGAGATACTAAAATGCACACGAACAGTACGTGTTACCTTAACCTTGCCGCTGTTGTTGAACCATTGGATGTAGTAAGGATGTGGATGTGGTCTTGTGGTGAGAGAAAGCTTATCCACCATCTCCATGCTAGCCAAGTTGTTGCAGCTCCCTCCGTCTATTATGACGCGCACAGAACGTTCCTTCACAACTCCCTTGGTATGGAACAAATTGTGCCTCTGATTTTGCTCAGCTTGTGTGACCTGCACACTCAAAACACGTTGAGCAACTAAACATTCATACCTGTCAGCGTCTTCAGGAGCCATGTATTGCGTCTCATGATCAGAATCATCTCCACCATGTTCTTCACATGTAATAAGAGCCAATGTCTCCTCATCATAGTCACTAGCGGACTCATATCCACCATCCGCGGTAGCAATCATCACACGCGGAGATTTGCATTCTCTCGCATAATGACCTCCTCCCTTACAACGACGACAAATAATATCACTTGTGTGCCCTGTTGATGCCATGGAAGAAGAAGAACTCTGTGCAGGCCCAGCAGGTGCGCTCTTGGCAGATAATGGTGGTTGTGCCTGTTTTCTTGTATCACGGCTGGAGGAGGCACGTGACTGAGGTGCTGGTGCAGTTGAAGTAGAAGATGCACGTGGTGTCCATGATGAAGGTCGGCCTGCAGAAAAGTTAGTTCGCCCCAATGCTTGTCGATCCTGCACTTCACGTTCAGCTTTACAAGCAAGATGGAATAAACGAGTGATATTAGTATACTCCTTATAGTCTAGAATGGTCTGAATCTCTCTATTTAATCCACCCAGAAAACATGCAAGCATAGCTTCATTCTCCTCAACAATACCACATCTAATCATGCCAGTTTGTAATTCCTGATAATATTCTTCTACAGAATTTTTCCCTTGTCTTAAACGCTGCAATTTTTGAAGCAATTCACGTTGATAATATGGTGGAACCCAACGCGTACGCATAGCAGTTTTCAAAGCAGCCCAAGTGATGAGGACATCAATACAATTGTTACACCCACAGCCCCTGCTGCTATACATACTGGACCAATTACTAGAGCTCGTGCACGCCAACTAAATTACCAGGTACTTTCGTTTCTTGGTAATGATTCTAATGTTCATGAGAATATGATGCTGCCTAAATTGGATACATTTGTTTTGCTTACAAATGAAGGGCCTAGCTTGGAGAAGGATGAACATTGGAGCAAGAACAAGCATGGAGATGATGGCATGCGCAAGGGAAACAAGAACGGAGTTACAAGTGATGATTTCAGGACTTTGAAGCCACCATAATGGGTGCATGAAGCCTTGGACGAAATATACAAGACGCCACTTCATAAATTTCGTCCCGAGGCTATTTTAGGTGCTGCGTCACCTTATTATTGGGCCAGGCCCATGTAATTTCGAAATACATAAGTATAGGCTATTTTTAGAGTCCGTATGTGTGGGGAAACAAGAGATAGGGTTGATTTCGGACCCCTCCACCAAGGGCCACGAAATTCCACCCCTCTTCCTCCATATATACAGCCCTTAGGGCATCGTTTAGACTTTGGGTTTTGTTTAGATTAAAAGTTCGCCATAGCTGCAACTTCGCGTACTTCGTTTGTGTTCAACGACCAGACAAAGGCGTCACAGAACCCCACCTTGATCAATAAAGCTTTCATCTTATATTCGCAATATCCAGATTGCAATCTTAGTTTCTTGCTTGTTCTTCGTTTGCTCGCAGGAAACAGACCCTCGTGGTCAGGTTGATCGTGCTCCGGCGTGGTCAATAACCTCTCGGAGTTGGTTTAGCGATTGCTAAGGCGCGACGTCCTCGCACGTTCGTAGTCGGATCGTCAAAGTCGACTTCCACCAAAGCGAAATCCATCATCTCATCGAAAGACGGGACACCTTTGCCTCTATCAAGGGAGTTGTGAAAGAACGTTCTGTGCGCGTCATAATAGACGGAGGGAGCTGCAACAACTTGGCTAGCATGGAGATGGTGGAGAAGCTTTCTCTCACCACAAGACCACATCCACATCCTTACTACATCCAATGGTTCAACAACAGCGGCAAGGTTAAGGTAACACGTACTGTTCGTGTGCATTTTAGTATCTCTACATATGCTGATTATGTTGATTGTGATGTGGTACCTATGCAAGCATGTTCCTTATTACTTGGTAGACCATGGCAATTTGATAAAAACTCTGTACACCATGGTAGAAACAATCACTATACTCTTGTTCATAAGGATAAAAATATTACTTTGCTTCCTATGACTCCTGATTCCATTTTGAAAGATGATATTAATAGAGCTAATAAAGCAAAACAGGAGAAGAATAAGAGTGAAAATCAGATTGTGGCAAAAGAATTTGAGCAACAAATGAAGCCTAATAATAAACCATCTAGTGTTGCTTCTGAAATTAAATTGAAAAGTGCATGTTTACTGATGATGCCGGAAGCACGGTCAGCCTGACCACGAAGGTCTATTCCTGCAAGCAATCGAAGAACGAGCAAGAATATGATAAAGCAATCTGAATATTGCAAATATATATGAGGTATTGATAATGGTGGGGATCCGTAAGCGGTCTTGGTCTGGTCGTTGGACACAAACGAAGTACACGAAGTTGCGTTGGCTAACTTTTAACTAAACAAATCCCAAGTAAAAGCTACTAGATGGATCTACTTATATAGGAGCAAGGGGTGGCGGCCAAGGAGGTGGGAGGACGTCCCAAGGCAGCCTAAAACTAAATCTAGGTCGTACAAGGCCAATGGGCCCAAGTGGAGGTGATGTAACACCTTTGGACTTGTAGTTTGACTCGGATTCTGCTGCAGCATCAGATTGTTTCGTCCACAACTCAACGCTCCGGACGAATTTGAAGGTGATTCCAATTGGGTTGGAAAGTGCACGAAATCTAGTTTCCAACAAAAAAAGAATCACCCAATTCGGAGTCCGTACGAAAAACTTGTGTGCGTTTTGAGTCAGGTGTGTCTGTGCAGTCCGAATCTGAATCCAGAACGTGAGAGACTTGGACTCTATCTTCTCTTGGGCCAAAAGTGACGTGAGAGAACTTTTTGGACAGCAAATAAACATCTCTTTCTTCCTTATCTTCATATGTGGATTGTACAAATGTCCCATACACCTGCAATTAGACGAAACACAAAAGTGTGTGAAGTATTTTTGTTCTGGATAACATAAATAGATTATTGAATAGTTTGCACTAGAAATCACCTGACAAATATGCATATATGCAATATTTTTGGTCATATCCAAGGTAGTCATGTCCTCATCAAGTATGCAACAGGTTTGCCATCTTGTAATAACACACCGCCTAATCCAATTCCACTAGCATCACATTCAAGCTCAAAAGTCATATTAAAATCAGGAAGTTGGAGTAAAGGAGCATGTGTCAACTTATCTTTCAATACCGTGAAGGCTTCTTCCTGTGCGGTACCCCAAAGAAAAGGCACATCTTTCTTTGTAAGCTCATTGAGAGGTGCAGCAATGGTGCTGAAATCTCTCACAAAACGCCTATAGAATCCAGCGAGGCCAAGAAAACTCCTCACTTGTGTGACCGTTTTGGGTTGCGACCAACTCTCAATAGCTTCAATCTTGGCTTTATCAACTTCAATTCCCTGTGGAGTAACAACATAGCCAAGAAAAGATACTCGGTCGGTGCAAAAGGTGCACTTCCCAAGGTTACCAAACAAACGTGCATCACGTAGAGCAATAAAAACAGCACGTAAATGTTCCAAATGTTCTTCCAAAGATCTGCTATAAATCAATATGTCATCAAAGTAAACTACCACAAATCGTCCAATGAAAGCACGTAAAACTTCGTTCATTAATCTCATGAAAGTACTAGGTGCATTAGTTAACCCAAAAGGCATGACTAACCACTCATATAATCCAAACATAGTTTTGAATGCTGTTTTCCATTCATCTCCCAATTTCATACGAATTTGATGGTATCCACTACGCAAATCAACTTTGGAGAATATTGTAGAGCCACTCAATTCATCAAGCATATCATCTAGCCTAGGAATAGGATGACGATAACGAATAGTAATATTATTAATGCCTCTACAATCAACACACATACGTGATGTACCATCCTTTTTCGGCACTAGAATAATAGGAACAGCACAAGGACTAAGGGATTCGCGTATATAACCTTTGTCGAGAAGCTCTTGTACTTGACGCATAATCTCCTTCGTCTCCTCTGGATTGGTACGGTATGGTGCACGGTTTGGCAGTGAAGCACCGGGAATTAAGTCAATCTGATGCTCAATCCCTCGAATAGGCGGTAATCCCGGTGGCACGTCTTGTGGAAAGACATCAGCGAACTCCTGCAAAATGTTAGTGACAGCAGGAGGCAAAGAGGAAGGCACGTCCTCGAATGAAAATAATGCCTCTTTGCACACAAAAGCATAGCAAACAGATTTGCTGAAATCTAGGTCATCAATATCAGATTTGGTGGCAAATAAACATGCACTTTTCAATTTAATTTCAGAAGCAACACTAGATGGTTTATTATTAGGCTTCATTTGTTGCTCAAATTCTTTTGCCACAATCTGATTTTCACTCTTATTCGTCTCCTGTTTTGCTTTATTAGCTCTATTAATATCATCTTTCAAAATGGAATCAGGAGTCATAGGAAGCAAAGTAATATTTCTATCCGTATGAACAAGAGTATAGTGATTGTTTCTACCATGGTGTACAGAATTTTTATCAAATTGCCATGGTCTACCAAGTAATAAGGAACATGCTTGCATAGGTACCACATCACAATCAACATAATCAGCATATGTAGAGATACTAAAATGCACACGAACAGTACGTGTTACCTTAACCTTGCCGCTGTTGTTGAACCATTGGATGTAGTAAGGATGTGGATGTGGTCTTGTGGTGAGAGAAAGCTTCTCCACCATCTCCATGCTAGCCAAGTTGTTGCAGCTCCCTCCGTCTATGATGACGCGCACAGAACGTTCCTTCACAACTCCCTTGGTATGGAACAAATTGTGCCTCTGATTTTGCTCAGCTTGTGTGACCTGCACACTCAAAACACGTTGAGCAACTAAACATTCATACCTGTCAGCGTCTTCAGGAGCCATGTATTGCGTCTCATGATCAGAATCATCTCCACCATGTTCTTCACGTGTAATAAGAGCCAAAGTCTCCTCATCATAGTCACTAGCAGACTCATATCCACCATCCGCGGTAGCAATCATCACACGCGGAGATTTGCATTCTCTCGCATAATGACCTCATCCCTTACAACGACGACAAATAATATCACTTGTGTGCCCTGTTGATGCCATGGAAGAAGAAGAACGCTGTGCAGGCCCCGCAGGTGCGCTCTTGGCAGATAATGGTGGTTGTGCCTGTTTTCTTGTATCACGGCTGGAGGTGGCACCGGATGGAGGTGCTGGTGCAGTTGAAGTAGAAGATGCACGTGGTTTCCATGATGAAGGTCGGCCTGCAGAAAAGTTAGTTCGCCCCAATGCTTGTCGATCCTGCACTTCACGTTCAGCTTTACAAGCAAGATGGAATAGACGAGTGATATTAGTATACTCCTTATAGTCTAGAATGGTCTGAATCTCTCTATTTAATCCACCCAGAAAACGTGCAAGCATAGCTTCATTCTCCTCAACAATACCACATCTAATCATGCCAGTTTGTAATTCCTGATAATATTCTTCTACAGAATTTTTTCCTTGTCTTAAACGCTGCAATTTTTGAAGCAATTCACGTTGATAATATGGTGGAACCCAACGCGTACGCATAGCAGTTTTCAAAGCAGCCCAAGTAGTTGGAATAGGATATAATCTACAATGTTCAGACCACCATACACATGCAAAACTAGTGAAAGCACAAACGGCAGCAGCAACTCGTCTCTCCTCAGGATATTGTAAACATGTAAATCGTTGTTCAGTTTCTAACTCCCAAGTAAGATATATATCAGGAACATATCTACCCTCAAATGGTGGAATATTCAATTTCAGTTTAGGAATATGGACATCATCTCGTACCTGAGGTGGTGGTGCATGCCTACCATTACGAATATATACCTGAGGTCGACCTGCTGGTGGTGGTACAGGTGGCTGCACGTAGTGTTGATTTTGATCAACCTCATCCTCATAATCTCCCACATAATCATCCTCCTCCGCATCAGCAGCAGGAGCCACAGAAGTATCAACAGCAGCACCAACAGTTTGGCCAAACGCAAGAGGAACACGGCTTGCTCGGCGGAGGTCTGCTTCGCGACGTGGAGGTAGTCGTTGTTGTTGTTGTTGTTGGAGAGGTGCGTTAACTGCAGCGGGTGGTGGTGGTGGAAGACGCGCAAGCAATTCATTAAACTTGTTATCAAGCTTTGTTTCGAACGTCTTCTCAAAGCCAGTGATCTTCTCCATGGCCTCTTCAAAATTGTTCAGCACATCTTGCACCTGTTCAGTCATCATTTGCTGAAACTTATCATGAAGCTCCTTGTTCGATAAATTCTCCCAGTCAATCTCGTCAGCTTGTGATCCTGGCATGGTTAGCAGCAATAGAAACACACAAGAATATGATCCTACAGACTACTGATAGAGGCAAAGGTGTCCCGTCTTTCGATGAGATGGAGGATTTCGCTTTGGTGGAAGTCGACTTTGACGATCCGACTACGAACGTGCGAGGACGTCGCGCCTTAGCAATCGCTAAACCAACTCCGAGAGGTTATTGACCACGCCGGAGCACGATCAACCTGACCACGAAGGTCTGTTTCCTGCGAGCAAACGAAGAACAAGCAAGAAACTAAGATTGCAATCTGGATATTGCGAATATAAGATGAAAGCTTTATTGATCAAGGTGGGGTTCTGTGACGCCTTTGTCTGGTCGTTGAACACAAACGAAGTACGCGAAGTTGCAGCTATGGCGAACTTTTAATCTAAACAAAACCCCAAAGTCTAAACGATGCCCTAAGGGCTGTATATATGGAGGAAGAGGGGGGGGGGAATTTCGTGGCCCTTGGTGGAGGGGTCCGAAATCAACCCTATCTCTTGTTTCCCCACACATACGGACTCTAAAAATAGCCTATACTTATGTATTTCGAAATTACATGGGCCTGGCCCAATAATAAGGTGACGCAGCACCTAAAATAGCCTCGGGACGAAATTTATGAAGTGGCGTCTTGTATATTTCGTCCAAGGCTTCATGCACCCATTATGGTGGCTTCAACGTCCTGAAATCATCACTTGTAACTCCGTTCTTGTTTCCCTTGCGCATGCCATCATCTCCATGCTTGTTCTTGCTCCAATGTTCATCCTTCTCCAAGCTAGGCCCTTCATTTGTAAGCAAAACAAATGTATCCAATTTAGGCAGCATCATATTCTCATGAACATTAGAATCATTACCAAGAAACGAAAGTACCTGGTAATTTAGTTGGCGTGCACGAGCTCTAGTAATTGGTCCAGTATGTATAGCAGCAGGGGCTGTGGGTGTAACAATTGTATTGATGTCCTCATCAGCAAGGCTCAGATTGGTTCGGATGGGATGAACTAACCCTAATTTTTTTTTTGGCTTTTTCGTGGACTATAGGTATGAAGAACAGACTCGATCTAAACTACGAAAAACTGTAAAATCTCACCGAGCAACCTGGAAATCTGATACCACTTGATAGAGGCAAAGGTGTCCCGTCTTTCGATGAGATGATGGATTTCGCTTTGATGGAAGTCGACTTTGATGATCCGACTACGAACGTGCGAGGACGTCGCGCCTTAGCAATCGCTAAACCAACTCCGAGAGGTTATTGACCACGCCGGAGCACGATCAACCTGACCACGAGGGTCTGTTTCCTGCGAGCAAACGAAGAACAAGCAAGAAACTAAGATTGCAATCTGGATATTGCGAATATAAGATGAAAGCTTTATTGATCAAGGTGGGGTTCTGTGACGCCTTTGTCTGGTCGTTGAACACAAACGAAGTACGCGAAGTTGCAGCTATGGCGAACTTTTAATCTAAACAAAACCCAAAGTCTAAACGATGCCCTAAGGGCTGTATATATGGAGGAAGAGGGGGGAATTTCGTGGCCCTTGGTGGAGGGGTCCGAAATCAACCCTATCTCTTGTTTCCCCACACATACGGACTCTAAAAATAGCCTATACTTATGTCTTTCGAAATTACATGGGCCTGGCCCAATAATAAGGTGACGCAGCACCTAAAATAGCCTCGGGACGAAATTTATGAAGTGGCATCTTGTATATTTCGTCCAAGGCTTCATGCACCCATTATGGTGGCTTCAAAGTCCTGAAATCATCACTTGTAACTCCGTTCTTGTTCCCCTTGCGCATGCCATCATCTCCATGCTTGTTCTTGCTCCAATGTTCATCCTTCTCCAAGCTAGGCCCTTCATTTGTAAGCAAAACAAATGTATCCAATTTAGGCAGCATCATATTCTCATGAACATTAGAATCATTACCAAGAAACGAAAGTACCTGGTAATTTAGTTGGCGTGCACGAGCTCTAGTAATTGGTCCAGTATGTATAGCAGCAGGGGCTGTGGGTGTAACAATTGTATTGGTGTCCTCATCAGGTGGCGGCGTGACAACTTATGACCAGAACTCGAAACTCTAAAAGACTAACGCTAAGACCAGCAACTAGACACGACGATGCAACCGCAAATTCAACAAAGCAAAACCCTAAAAAGATTATGCAAAGGCTCAGATTGGTTCGGATATGATGAACTAACCCTAATTTTTTTTGGCTTTTTCGTGGACTGTAGGTATGAAGAACAGACTCGATCTAAACTACGAAAAACTGTAAAATCTCACCGAGCAACCTGGAAATCTGATACCACTTGATAGAGGCAAAGGTGTCCCGTCTTTCGATGAGATGATGGATATCGCTTTGGTGGAAGTCAACTTTGACGATCCGACTACGAACGTGCGAGGACGTCGCGCCTTAGCAATCGCTAAACCAACTCCGAGAGGTTATTGACCACGCCGGAGCACGATCAACCTGACCACGAGGGTCTGTTTCCTGCGAGCAAACGAAGAACAAGCAAGAAACTAAGATTGCAATCTGGATATTGCGAATATAAGATGAAAGCTTTATTGATCAAGGTGGGGTTCTGTGACGCCTTTGTCTGGTCGTTGAACACAAACGAAGTACGCGAAGTTGAAGCTATGGCGAACTTTTAATCTAAACAAAACCCAAAGTCTAAACGATGCCCTAAGGGCTGTATATATGGAGGAAGAGGGGGGAATTTCGTGGCCCTTGGTGGAGGGGTCCGAAATCAACCCTATCTCTTGTTTCCCCACACATACGGACTCTAAAAATAGCCTATACTTATGTATTTCGAAATTACATGGGCCTGGCCCAATAATAAGGTGACGCAGCACCTAAAATAGCCTCGGGACGAAATTTATGAAGTGGCATCTTGTATATTTCGTCCAAGGCTTCATGCACACATTATGGTGGCTTCAAAGTCCTGAAATCATCACTTGTAACTCCGTTCTTGTTCCAATGTTCATCCTTCTCCAAGCTAGGCCCTTCATTTGTAAGCAAAACAAATGTATCCAATTTAGGCAGCATCATATTCTCATGAACATTAGAATCATTACCAAGAAACGAAAGTACCTGGTAATTTAGTTGGCGTGCACGAGCTCTAGTAATTGGTCCAGTATGTATAGCAGCAGGGGCTGTGGGTGTAACAATTGTATTGATGTCCTCATCACACTAGATGGTTTATTATTAGGTTTCATTTGTTGCTCAAATTCTTTTGCCACAATCTTATTTTCACTCTTATTCGTCTCCTGTTTTGCTTTATTAGCTCTATTAATATCATCTTTCAAAATGGAATCAGGAGTCATAGGAAGCAAAGTAATATTTTTATCCTTATGAACAAGAGTATAGTGATTGTTTCTACCATGGTGTACAGAATTTTTATCAAATTGCCATGGTCTACCAAGTAATAAGGAACATGCTTGCATAGGTACCACATCACAATCAACATAATCAGCATATGTAGAGATACTAAAATGCACACGAACAGTACGTGTTACCTTAACCTTGCCGCTGTTGTTGAACCATTGGATGTAGTAAGGATGTGGATGTGGTCTTGTGGTGAGAGAAAGCTTCTCTACCATCTCCATGCTAGCCAAGTTGTTGCAGCTCCCTCCGTCTATGATGACGCGCACAGAACGTTCCTTCACAACTCCCTTGGTATGGAACAAATTGTGCCTCTGATTTTGCTCAGCTTGTGTGACCTGCACACTCAAAACACGTTGAGCAACTAAACATTCATACCTGTCAGCGTCTTCAGGAGCCATGTATTGCGTCTCATGATCAGAATCATCTCCACCATGTTCTTCACGTGTAATAAGAGCCAAAGTCTCCTCATCATAGTCACTAGCGGACTCATATCCACCATCCGCGGTAGCAATCATCACACGCGGAGATTTGCATTCTCTCGCATAATGACCTCCTCCCTTACAACGACGACAAATAATATCACTTGTGTGCCCTGTTGATGCCATGGAAGAAGAAGAACGCTGTGCAGGCCCCGCAGGTGCGCTCTTGGCAGATAATAGTGGTTGTGCCTGTTTTCTTGAATCACGGCTGGAGGTGGCACCGGATGGAGGTGCTGGTGCAGTTGAAGTAGAAGATGCACGTGGTGTCCATGATGAAGGTCGGCCTGCAGAAAAGTTAGTTCGCCCCAATGCTTGTCGATCCTGCACTTCACGTTCAGCTTTACAAGCAAGATGGAATAAACGAGTGATATTAGTATACTCCTTATAGTCTAAAATGGTCTGAATCTCTCTATTTAATCCACCCAGAAAACGTGCAAGCATAGCTTCATTCTCCTCAACAATACCACATCTAATCATGCCAGTTTGTAATTCCTGATAATATTCTTCTACAGAATTTTTCCCTTGTCTTAAACGCTGCAATTTTTGAAGCAATTCACATTGATAATATGGTGGAACCCAACGCGTACGCATAGCAGTTTTCAAAGCAGCCCAAGTAGTTGGAATAGGATATAATCTACAATGTTCAGACCACCATACACATGCAAAACTAGTGAAAGCACAAACAGCAGCAGCAACTCGTCTCTCCTCAGGATATTGTAAACATGTAAATCGTTGTTCAGTTTCTAACTCCCAAGTAAGATATATATCAGGAACATATCTACCCTCAAATGGTGGAATATTCAATTTCAGTTTAGGAATATGGACATCATCGCGTACCTGAGGTGGTGGTGCAGGCCTACCATTACGAATATATACCTGAGGTCGACCTACTGGTGGTGGTACAGGTGGCTGCTCGTAGATCTGATTTTGATCAACCTCATCCTCATAATCGCCTGCATACTCATCATCCTCCGCATCAGCAGCAGGAGCCACAGAAGTATCAACAGCAGCACCAACAGTTTGGCCAAACGCAAGAGGAACACGGCTTGCTCGGCGGAGGTCTGCTTCGCGACGTGGAGGCAGACGTTGTTGTTGTTGGAGAGGTGCGTTAGCTGCAGCGGGTGGTGGTGGTGGAAGACGCGCGAGCAATTCATTAAACTTGTTATCGAGCTTTGTTTCGAACGTCTTCTCAAAGCCAGTGATCTTCTCCATGGCCTCTTCAAAATTGTTCAGCACATCTTGCACCTGTTCAGTCATCATTTGCTGAAACTTATCACGAAGCTCCTTGTTCGATAAATTCTCCCAGTCAATCTCGTCGGCTTGTGATCCTGGCATGGTTAGCAGCAATAGAAACACACAAGAATATGATCCTACAGACTACGAAGAAGTGGTGGTGGTGGGTGTCACAAATCCGTCAAGCAAATCTCAAATTCTTACCAGTTCTTACCCAGCAGCAGGCGGTGATCGGCAACCGTTGTAGTCAAAAACTCTCAAAGCTTGGATAGAGCGATTACCAGGGAGAGTCAAACGCACGACGTAGATGTATGTGGAGCTGGGAAGGCTTATAATATGGTAGCAAAAAGGGTCAGCAATAATCAATTCAGAGATGCAAAGTTGAATAAACGCTCAACGACGGTACTGTGCTGGTCCTAGGCTAGACTGTGCTAGAGACGCGAGCCTAGAACACCAACAAAATCACGGCGCGGCACGGAAACAAGG
>NC_057804.1:318669620-318713772 GCF_018294505.1 Triticum aestivum | reverse complement strand
GGGGGAATTTCGTGGCCCTTGGTGGAGGGGTCCGAAATCAACCCTATCTCTTGTTTCCCCACACATACGGACTCTAAAAATAGCCTATACTTATGTATTTCGAAATTACATGGGCCTGGCCCAATAATAAGGTGACGCAGCACCTAAAATAGCCTCGGGACAAAATTTATGAAGTGGCATCTTGTATATTTCGTCCAAGGCTTCATGCACCCATTATGGTGGCTTCAAAGTCCTGAAATCATCACTTGTAACTCCGTTCTTGTTTCCCTTGCGCATGCCATCATCTCCATGCTTGTTCTTGCTCCAATGTTCATCCTTCTCCAAGCTAGGCCCTTCATTTGTAAGCAAAACAAATGTATCCAATTTAGGCAGCATCATATTCTCATGAACATTAGAATCATTACCAAGAAACGAAAGTACCTGGTAATTTAGTTGGCGTGCACGAGCTCTAGTAATTGGTCCAGTATGTATAGCAGCAGGGGCTGTGGGTGTAACAATTGTATTGATGTCCTCATCATCCCTTGGTATGGAACAAATTGTGCCTCTGATTTTGCTCAGCTTGTGTGACCTGCACACTCAAAACACGTTGAGCAACTAAACATTCATACCTGTCAGCGTCTTCAGGAGCCATGTATTGCGTCTCATGATCAGAATCATCTCCACCATGTTCTTCACGTGTAATAAGAGCCAAAGTCTCCTCGTCATAGTCACTAGCGGACTCATATCCACCATCCGCAGTAGCAATCATCACACGCGGAGATTTGCATTCTCTCGCATAATGACCTCCTCCCTTACAACGACGACAAAAAATATCACTTGTGTGCCCTGTTGATGCCATGGAAGAAGAAGAACTTTGTGCAGGCCCAGCAGGTGCGCTCTTGGCAGATAATAGTGGTTGTGCCTGTTTTCTTGTATCACGACTGGAGGAGGCACCTGATTGAGGTGCTGGTGCAGTTGAAGTAGAAGATGCACGCGGTGTCCATGATGAAGGTCGGCCTGCAGAAAAGTTAGATCGCGCCAATGCTTGTCGATCCTGCACTTCACGTTCAGCTTTACAAGCAAGATGGAATAAACGAGTGATATTAGTATACTCCTTATAGTCTAGAATGGTCTGAATCTCTCTATTTAATCCACCCAGAAAACGTGCAAGCATAGCTTCATTCTCCTCAACAATACCACATCTAATCATGCCAGTTTGTAATTCCTGATAATATTCTTCTACAGAATTTTTCCCTTATCTTAAACGCTGCAATTTTTGAAGCAATTCACGTTGATAATATGGTGGAACCCAACGCGTACGCATAGCAGTTTTCAAAGCAGCCCAAGTAGTTGGAATAGGATATAATCTACAATGTTCAGACCACCATACACATGCAAAACTAGTGAAAGCACAAACAGCAGCAGCAACCCGTCTCTCCTCGGGATATTGTAAACATGTAAAACGTTGTTCAGTTTCTAACTCCCAAGTAAGATATATATCAGGAACATATCTACCCTCAAATGGTGGAATATTCAATTTCAGTTTAGGAATATGGACATCATCTCGTACCTGAGGTGGTGGTGCAGGCCTACCATTACGAATATATACCTGAGGTCGACCTGCTGGTGGTGGTGCTGGTGGGTGCACATAGTTCTGATGTTGATCAACCTCATCCTCATAATCGCCCGCATACTCATCATCCTCCTGGGTACCAGCAGCAGCAGTAGCAGGAGCCAAAGAAGCATCAATAACAGGAACAGCAGCACCAGAAGTTTGGCCATCCTCAATAGGAACACGCTTCGCTCGTCCATACTGATTCGGAAGGATGCGTTGTTGTTGGTGTTGCAGAGGTGCGATAGGTGCAGCCGGCGGTGGTGGTGGTAAACGCGCGAGCAATTCATTAAACTTGCTATCAAGCTTTGTTTCGAATGTCTTCTCCATGCCATCTATCTTCTCCATGGCCTCGTCAAATCTGTTTAGCACATCTTGCACCTGTCCACTCATCATTTGCTGAAATTTATCATGTAGTTGTTTGTTCGTCAGGTTCTCCCAATCAGTCTCATCGGCTTGTGATCCTACCATGGTTAGCAGCAAATAGAAACACACAAGAATATGATCCTACAGACTACTAAGAAGTGGTGGTGGTGTATCACAAACCCGTCAAGCAAATCTCAAATTCTTACCAGTTCTTACCCAGCAGCAGGTGGTGATCGGCAACCGTTGTAGTCAAAACTCTCAAAGCTTGGATAGAGCGATTACCAGGGAGAGTCAAACGCATGACGTAGATGTATGTGGAACTGGGAAGGCTTAAAATATGGTAGCAAAAGGGGTCAGCAAAAATCAATTCAGAGATGCAAAGTTGAATAAACGCTCAACGACGGTACTGTGCTGGTCCTGGGCTAGACCGTGCTGGAGACGCGAGCCTAGAACACTAACAAAATCACGGCGCTGCACGTAAACAAGGGAAAAGCACACTCTGGAATATATTTTTTCGCTCTTTTTTTTGCGCTCTTTTTTTTGAGCTGCTTTTTTTTGCGAAAAATCACTATAATGGCGAGTGTCTCAAAACTCTTCCTAGGTCAAACTGACAGGATGGGCACGAAATTTTTTCAACCAATTTTTTTTTCGTTTTTTCGACTGCCCGGACCCAAAAACTGGAAACGGGTCAAAAAAAACTTCCTATAATGGCACCTGTCTCAAAACACTCAGAAACACCTAAAATAGGATAGCCAGAATTTTTTTCGAAAAATACGTTTTTGAAAATTTTTGGGGCTAAACGGAGGGTGGTTTCCGGACTGTTTTTTTTCCGAAACCTACTCTGGTAAGGAAAACACGAATCGAATCTAGATGGATCTCGAAAACAAACCTAATATGACAAGAACTCGGATTGGTGGTGGATATATGGTAGTAGATGGCAGCGGTGGTGGTATATGACAGTGGTGGTGGTATATGGATACGGATTCGAAGCGGTGGCGGATAAGCGGTGGTGGTAGATGGCAGGGGCGATGATGAAGGTGCGGCGGCGGCGTGACAACTTATGACCAGAACTCGAAACCCAAAAGACTAGACTCTAAGCCCAGCAACTAGACACGACGATGCAACCGCAAATTCAACAAAGCAAAACCCTAAAAAGATTATGCAAAGGCTCAGATTGGTTCGGATATGATGAACTAACCCTAATTTTTTTTGTGGCTTTTTCGTGGACTGTGGGTATGAAGAACAGACTCGACCTAAACTACGAAAAACTGTAAAATCTCACCAAGCAACCTGGAAATCTGATACCACTTGATAGAGGCAAAGGTGTCCCGTCTTTCGATGAGATGATGGATATCGCTTTGGTGGCAGTCGACTTTGACGATCCGACTACGAACGTGCGAGGACGTCGCGCCTTAGCAGTCGCTAAACCAACTCCGAGAGGTTATTGACCACGCCGGAGCACAATCAACCTGACCACGAGGGTCTGTTTCCTGCGAGCAAACGAAGAACAAGCAAGAAACTGAGATTGCAATCTGGATATTGCGAATATAAGATGAAAGCTTTATTGAACAAGGTGGGGTTCTGTGACGCCTTTGTCTGGTCGTTGAACACAAACGAAGTACGCGAAGTTGCAGCTATGGCGAACTTTTAATCTAAACAAAACCCGAAGTCTAAACGATGCCCTAAGGGCTGTATATATGGAGGAAGAGGGGGGGGGAATTTCGTGGCCCTTGGTGGAGGGGTCCGAAATCAACCCTATCTCTTGTTTCCCCACACATACGTACTCTAAAAATAGCCTATACTTATGTATTTCAAAATTACATGGGCCTGGCCCAATAATAAGGTGATGCAACACCTAAAATAGCCTCGGGACGAAATTTATGAAGTGGCATCTTGTATATTTCGTCCAAGGCTTCATGCACCCATTATGGTGGCTTCAAAGTCCTGAAATCATCACTTGTAACTCCGTTCTTGTTCCCCTTGCGCATGCCATCATCTCCATGCTTGTTCTTGCTCCAATGTTCATCCTTCTCCAAGCTAGGCCCTTCATTTGTAAGCAAAACAAACCTATCCAATTTAGGCAGCATCATATTCTCATGAACATTAGAATCATTACCAAGAAACGAAAGTACCTGGTAATTTAGTTGGCGTGCACGAGCTCTAGTAATTGGTCCAGTATGTATAGCAACAGGGGTTGTGGGTGTAACAATTGTATTGATGTCCTCATCAATCCACCACACCACACTAGAGTACACTACTAGGAAAAGGGCTATAGATAACATGGACATTAATGGCGCACCGCATATGTGGTGCGCCACTGCTATATAGCAATGGCGAACCATGTGCAGGTGCGCCATTAGTGTCCATATCACTAATGGCGCACCACACCCAAGGTGTGCCACTACTAACAATTTTTTTTATTTTTCCAAAACTAGTAATGGCGCACCAGGGCACAGTGCGCCATTACCAGTTTTAACTAGTAATGGTGTGATAGAGGCAAAGGTGTCCCGTCTTTCGATGAGATGAAGGATATCGATTTGGTGGCAGTCGACTTTGACGATCCGACTACGAACGTGCGAGGACGTCGCGCCTTAGCAATCGCTAAACCAACTCCGAGAGGTTATTGACCACGCCGGAGCACGATTAACCTGACCACGAGGGTCTATTTCCTGCGAGCAAACGAAGAACAAGCAAGAAACTGAGATTGCAATCTGGATATTGCGAATAAAAGATGAAAGGTTTATTGATCAAGGTGGGGTTCTGTGACGCCTTTGTCTGGTCGTTGAACACAAACGAAGTACGCGAAGTTGCAGCTATGGCGAACTTTTAATCTAAACAAAACCCAAAGTCTAAACGATGCCCTAAGGGCTGTATATATGGAGGAAGAGGGGGGAATTTCGTGACCCTTGGTGGAGGGGTCCGAAATCAACCCTATCTCTTGTTTCCCCATACATACGGACTCTAAAAATAGCCTATACTTATGTATTTCGAAATTACATGGGCCTGGCCCAATAATAAGGTGATGCAGCACCTATAATAGCCTCGGGACGAAATTTATGAAGTGGCATCTTGTATATTTCGTCCAAGGCTTCATGCACCCATTATGGTGGCTTCAAAGTCCTGAAATCATCACTTGTAACTCTGTTCTTGTTCCCCTTGCGCATGCCATCATCTCCATGCTGGTTCTTAATCCAATGTTCATCCTTCTCCAAGATAGGCCCTTCATTTGAAAGCAAAACAAATGTATCCAATTTAGGCAGCATCATATTCTCATGAACATTAGAATCATTACCAAGAAACGAAAGTACCTGGTAATTTAGTTGGCGTGCGCGAGCTCTAGTAATTGGTCCAGTATTTATAGCAGCAGGGGCTGTGGGTGTAACAATTGTATTGATGTCCTCATCATCCTCCCCTTCTTGAAATAAAGTCGTCCTCGACAGAAGTTCATCTTCCTCACCCAAATAAGGCTTCAAATCTGCAATGTTAAAAGTGGGACTAACCCCAAAATCTGCAGGCAGCTCAAGTTTATATGCATTATCATTTATTTTCTCTAACACCTTAAAGGTACCATCAGCACGTGGCATTAACTTTGATTTGCGCAAATCCGGAAATCTATCCTTACGCAAATGTAACCAAACAAGATCTCCAGGTGCAAACACAACATGTTTTCTACCCTTATCTCCAGCAAGTTTATATTTAGCATTCATACGCTCAATGTTTTCCTTAGTTAACTCATGCATTTTTAAAATCAATTCAGCACGTTGTTTAGCATCAAAATTAACCTTCTCCGAAAATGGAAGAGGCAACAAATCAATAGGTGCACCAGGTAGGAAACCATACACAACTTCAAAAGGGCACATCTTAGTAGTAGAATGCAATGAACGATTATAAGCAAATTCAATATGAGGCAAGCATTCCTCCCACATTTTCTTATTATTCTTCAAAACAGCCCTAAGCATAGTAGATAACGTTCTATTGACTACTTCAGTTTGTCCATCAGTTTGGGGGTGACAAGTAGTACTAAAAAGCAGTTTAGTCCCCAACTTAGCCCATAAACATCTCCAAAAGTGGCTAAGAAATTTAGTATCACGATCTGAAACAATAGTATTTGGCACACCATGCAAGCGAATAAATTTCACGAAAGAACAAATCAGCAACATTAACAGCATCATCGCTTTTATGACATGGTATAAAGTGTGCCATTTTCGAGAATCTATCCCCGACAACAAATATGCTATCCCTCCCCTTCTTTGTTCGAGGTAAACCTAAAACAAAGTCCATAGATATATCCTCCCAAGGAACACTAGGTACTGGCAAAGGCATATATAAACCATGAGGATTGAGTCGTGACTTTGCTTTTTGACATGTAGTGCAGCGAGCAATAAAACGCTCAACATCCCGTCACATCTTTGGCCAAAAGAAATGTGTAGCAAGTACGTCCTCCGTCTTCTTCATGCCAAAGTGTCCCATTAATCCTCCTCCATGCGCCTCCTGCAACAACAAAAGACGAACGGAGCTAGCTGGAATGCATAGCTTGTTAGCACGAAACACAAATCCATCGTTAACGACGAACTTGTTCCACATTCTTCTGTCTTTACAATTCTGCATTACATCTTTAAAATCAGCATCATGCACATATTGATCTTTGATGGTCTCCAAACCAAATATTTTGAAGTCAAGTTGTGAAAGCATAGTATAGCGGCGAGATAATGCATCAACAATAACATTTTCTTTTCCCTTCTTGTGTTTAATGACATAAGGAAAAGTCTCAATGAATTCAACCCATTTAGCATGTCTACGATTCAGTTTAGCTTGACTTTTAATATGTTTCAAAGATTCATGATCAGAATGTATAACAAATTCTTTGGGCCATAAATAATGTTGCCATGTTTCTAAAGTCCGAACAAGAGCATATAATTCTTTATCATAAATAGAATAATTCAGACTAGGCCCACTCAATTTTTCAGAAAAGTATGCAACAGGTTTGCCATCTTGTAATAACACACCGCCTAATCCAATTCCACTAGCATCACATTCAAGCTCAAAAGTCTTATTAAAATCAGGAAGTTGGAGTAAAGGAGCATGTGTCAACTTATCTTTCAATACCGAGAAGGCTTCTTCCTGTGCGGTACCCCAAAGAAAAGGCACATCTTTCTTTGTAAGCTCATTGAGAGGTGCAGCAATGGTGCTGAAATCTCTCACAAAACGCCTATAGAATCCAGCGAGGCCAAGAAAACTCCTCACTTGTGTGACTGTTTTGGGTTGCGGCCAACTCTCAATAGCTTCAATCTTGGCTTTATCAACTTCAATTCCCTGTGGAGTAACAACATAGCCAAGAAAAGATACTCGGTCGGTGCAAAAGGTGCACTTCCCAAGGTTACCAAACAAACGTGCATCACGTAGAGCAATAAAAACAGCACGTAAATGTTCCAAATGTTCTTCCAAAGATCTGCTATAAATCAATATGTCATCAAAGTAAACTACCACAAATCGTCCAATCAAAGCACGTAAAACTTCGTTCATTAATCTCATGAAAGTACTAGGTGCATTAGTTAACCCAAAAGGCATGACTAACCACTCATATAATCCAAACTTAGTTTTGAATGCTGTTTTCCATTCATCTCCCAATTTCATACGAATTTGATGGTATCCACTACGCAAATCAACTTTGGAGAATATTGTAGAGCCACTCAATTCATCAAGCATATCATCTAGCCTAGGAATAGGATGACGATAACGAATAGTAATATTATTAATGCCTCTACAATCAACACACATACATGATGTACCATCCTTTTTCGGCACTAGAATAATAGGAACAGCACAAGGACTAAGGGATTCACGTATATAACCTTTGTCGAGAAGCTCTTGTACTTGACGCATAATCTCCTTCGTCTCCTCTGGATTGGTACGGTATGGTGCACGGTTTGGCAGTGAAGCACCGGGAATTAAGTCAATCTGATGCTCAATCCCTCGAATAGGCGGTAATCCTGGTGGCACGTCTTGTGGAAAAACGTCAGCGAACTCCTGCAAAATGTTAGTGACAGCAGGAGGCAAAGAGGAAGGCACGTCCTCGAATGAAAATAATGCCTCTTTGCACACAAAAGCATAGCAAACAGATTTGCTGAAATCTAGCTCATCAATATCAGATTTGGTGGCAAATAAACATGCACTTTTCAATTTAATTTCAGAAGCAACACTAGATGGTTTATTATTAGGCTTCATTTGTTGCTCAAATTCTTTTGCCACAATCTGATTTTCACTCTTATTCTTCTCCTGTTGTGCTTTATTAGCTCTATTAATATCATCTTTCAAAATAGAATCAGGAGTCATAGGAAGCAAAGTAATATTTTTATCCTTATGAACAAGAGTATAGTGATTGTTTCTACCATGGTGTACAGAATTTTTATCAAATTGCCATGGTCTACCAAGTAATAAGGAACATGCTTGCATAGGTACCACATCACAATCAACATAATCAGCATATGTAGAGATACTAAAATGCACACGAACAGTACGTGTTACCTTAACCTTGCCGCTGTTGTTGAACCATTGGATGTAGTAAGGATGTGGATGTGGTCTTTGATAGAGGCAAAGGTGTCCCGTCTTTCGATGAGATGATGGATTTCGCTTTGGTGGAAGTCGACTTTGACGATCCGACTACGAACGTGCGAGGACGTCGCGCCTTAGCAATCGCTAAACCAACTCCGAGAGGTTATTGACCACGCTGGAGCACGATCAACCTGACCACGAGGGTCTGTTTCCTGCGAGCAAACGAAGAACAAGCAAGAAACTAAGATTGCAATCTGAATATTGCGAATATAAGATGAAAGCTTTATTGATCAAGGTGGGGTTCTGTGACGCCTTTGTCTGGTCGTTGAACACAAACGAAGTACGCGAAGTTGCAGCTATGGCGAACTTTTAATCTAAACAAAACCCAAAGTCTAAACGATGCCCTAAGGGCTGTATATATGGAGGAAGAGGGGGAGAATTTCGTGGCCCTTGGTGGAGGGGTCCGAAATCAACCCTATCTCTTGTTTCCCCACACATATGGACTCTAAAAATAGCCTATACTTATGTATTTCGAAATTACATGGGCCTGGCCCAATAATAAGGTGACGCGGCACCTAAAATAGCCTCGGGACGAAATTTATGAAGTGGCGTCTTGTATATTTCGTCCAAGGCTTCATGCACCCATTATGGTGGCTTCAAAGTCCTGAAATCATCACTTGTAACTCCGTTCTTGTTTCCCTTGCGCATGCCATCATCTCCATGCTTGTTCTTGCTCCAATGTTCATCCTTCTCCAAGCTAGGCCCTTCATTTGTAAGCAAAACAAATGTATCCAATTTAGGCAGCATCATATTCTCATGAACATTAGAATCATTACCAAGAAACGAAAGTACCTGGTAATTTAGTTGGCGTGCACGAGCTCTAGTAATTGGTCCAGTATGTATAGCAGCAGGGGTTGTGGGTGTAACAATTGTATTGATGTCCTCATCATCCTCCCCTTCTTGAAATGAAGTCGTCCTCGACGGAAGTTCATCTTCCTCACCCAAATAAGGCTTCAAATCTGCAATGTTAAAAGTGGGACTAACCCCAAAATCTGCAGGCAACTCAAGTTTATATGCATTATCATTTATTTTCTCTAACACCTTAAAGGGACCATCAGCACGTGGCATTAACTTTGATTTGCACAAATCAGGAAATCTATCCTTACGCAAATGTAACCAAACAAGATCTCCAGGTGCAAACACAACATGTTTTCTACCCTTATCTCCAGCAAGTTTATATTTAGCATTCATGCGCTCAATGTTTTCCTTAGTTAACTCATGCATTTTTAAAATCAATTCAGCACGTTGTTTAGCATCAAAATTAACCTTCTCCGAAGATGGAAGAGGCAACAAATCAATAGGTGCACGAGGTAGGAAACCATACACAACTTCAAAAGGGCACATCTTAGTAGTAGAATGCAATGAACGATTATAAGCAAATTCAATATGAGGCAAGCATTCCTCCCACATTTTCTTATTATTCTTCAAAACAGCCCTAAGCATAGTAGACAACGTTCTATTGACTACTTCAGTTTGTCCATCAGTTTGGGGGTGACAAGTAGTACTAAAAAGCAGTTTAGTCCCCAACTTAGCCCATAAACATCTCCAAAAATGGCTAAGAAATTTAGTATCATGATCTGAAACAATAGTATTTGGCACACCATGCAAGCGAATAATTTCACGAAAGAACAAATCAGCAACATTAACAGCATCATCGCTTTTATGACATGGTATAAAGTGTGCCATTTTCTAAAGTCCGAACAAGAGCATATAATTCTTTATCATAAGTAGAATAATTCAGACTAGGCCCACTCAATTTTTCAGAAAAGTATGCAACAGGTTTGCCATCTTGTAATAACACACCTCCTAATCCAATTCCACTAGCATCACATTCAAGCTCAAAAGTCTTATTAAAATCAGGAAGTTGGAGTAAAGGAGCATGTGTCAACTTATCTTTCAATACCGTGAAGGCTTCTTCCTGTGCGGTACCCCAAACAAAAGGCACATCCTTCTTTGTAAGCTCGTTGAGAGGTGCAGCAATGGTGCTGAAATCTCTCACAAAACGCCTATAGAATCCAGCGAGGCCAAGAAAACTCCTCACTTGTGTGACCGTTTTGGGCTGCGGCCAACTCTCAATAGCTTCAATCTTGGCTTTGTCAACTTCAATTCCCTGTGGAGTAACAACATAGCCAAGAAAAGATACTTGGTCGGTGCAAAAGGTGCACTTCCCAAGGTTACCAAACAAACGTGCATCACGTAGAGCAATAAAAACAGCACGTAAATGTTCCAAATGTTCTTCCAAAGATCTGCTATAAATCAATATGTCATCAAAGTAAACTACCACAAATCGTCCAATGAAAGCACGTAAAACTTCGTTCATTAATCTCATGAAAGTACTAGGTGCATTAGTTAACCCAAAAGGCATGACTAACCACTCATATAATCCAAACTTAGTTTTGAATGTTGTTTTCCATTCATCTCCCAATTTCATACGAATTTGATGGTAGCCACTACGCAAATCAACTTTGGAGAATATTGTAGAGCCACTCAATTCATCAAGCATATCATCTAGCCTAGGAATAGGATGACGATAACGAATAGTAATATTATTAATGCCTCTACAATCAACACACATACGTGATGTACCATCCTTTTTCGGCACTAGAATAATAGGAACGGCACAAGGACTAAGGGATTCGCGTATATAACCTTTGTCGAGAAGCTCTTGTACTTGACGCATAATCTCCTTCGTCTCCTCTGGATTGGTACGGTATGGTGCACGGTTTGGCAGTGAAGCACCGGGAATTAAGTCAATCTGATGCTCAATCCCTCGAATAGGCGGTAATCCCGGTGGCACGTCTTGTGGAAAAACGTCAGCGAACTCCTGCAAAATGTTAGTGACAGCAGGAGGCAAAGAGTGATAGAGGCAAAGGTGTCCCGTCTTTCGATGAGATGATGGATTTCGCTTTGGTGGAAGTCGACTTTGACGATCCGACTACGAACGTGCGAGGACGTCGCGCCTTAGCAATCGCTAAACCAACTCCGAGAGGTTATTGACCATGCCGGAGCACGATCAACCTGACCACGAGGGTCTGTTTCCTGCGAGCAAACGAAGAACAAGCAAGAAACTGAGATTGCAATCTGGATATTGCGAATATAAGATGAAAGCTTTATTGATCAAGGTGGGGTTCTGTGACGCCTTTGTCTGGTCGTTGAACACAAACGAAGTACGCGAAGTTGCAGCTATGGCGAACTTTTAATCTAAACAAAACCCAAAGTCTAAACGATGCCCTAAGGGCTGTATATATGGAGGAAGAGGGGGGAATTTCGTGGCCCTTGGTGGAGGGGTCCGAAATCAACCCTATCTCTTGTTTCTGCACACATACGGACTCTAAAAATAGCCTATACTTATGTATTTCGAAATTACATGGGCCTGGCCCAATAATAAGGTGACGCAGCACCTAAAATAGCCTCGGGACGAAATTTATGAAGTGGCATCTTGTATATTTCGTCCAAGGCTTCATGCACCCATTATGGTGGCTTCAAAGTCCTGAAATCATCACTTGTAACTCCATTCTTGTTCTTGCTCCAATGTTCATCCTTCTCCAAGCTAGGCCCTTCATTTGTAAGCAAAACAAATGTATCCAATTTAGGCAGCATCATATTCTCATGAACATTAGAATCATTACCAAGAAACGAAAGTACCTGGTAATTTAGTTGGCGTGCACGAGCTCTAGTAATTGGTCCAGTATGTATAGCAGCAGGGGCTGTGGGTGTAACAATTGTATTGATGTCCTCATCAGTAAATGTTCCAAATGTTCTTCCAAAGATCTGCTATAAATCAATATGTCATCAAAGTAAACTACCACAAATCGTCCAATGAAAGCACGTAAAACTTCGTTCATTAATCTCATGAAAGTACTAGGTGCATTAGTTAACCCAAAAGGCATGACTAACCACTCATATAATCCAAACTTAGTTTTAAATGCTGTTTTCCATTCATCTCCCAATTTCATACGAATTTGATGGTAGCCACTACGCAAATCAACTTTGGAGAATATTGTAGAGCCACTCAATTCATCAAGCATATCATCTAGCCTAGGAATAGGATGACGATAACGAATAGTAATATTATTAATGCCTCTACAATCAACACACATACGTGATGTACCATCCTTTTTCGGCACTAGAATAATAGGAACAGCACAAGGACTAAGGGATTCGCGTATATAACCTTTGTCGAGAAGCTCTTGTACTTGACGCATAATCTCCTTCGTCTCCTCTGGATTGGTACGGTATGGTGCACGGTTTGGCAGTGAAGCACCGGGAATTAAGTCAATCTGATGCTCAATCCCTCGAATAGGCGGTAATCCCGATGGCACGTCTTGTGGAAAGACGTCAGCGAACTCCTGCAAAATGTTAGTGACAGCAGGAGGCAAAGAGGAAGGCACGTCCTCGAATGAAAATAATGCCTCTTTGCACACAAAAGCATAGCAAATAGATTTGCTGAAATCTAGCTCATCAATATCAGATTTGGTGGCTAATAAACATGCACTTTTCAATTTAATTTCAGAAGCAACACTAGATGGTTTATTATTAGGCTTCATTTGTTGCTCAAATTCTTTTGCCACAATCTGATTTTCACTCGTATTGGTCTCCTGTTTTGCTTTATTAGCTCTATTAATATCATCTTTCAAAATGGAATCAGGAGTCATAGGAAGCAAAGTAATATTTTTATCCTTATGAACAAGAGTATAGTGATTGTTTCTACCATGGTGTACAGAATTTTTATCAAATTGCCATGGTCTACCAAGTAATAAGGAACATGCTTGCATAGGTACCACATCACAATCAACATAATCAGCATATGTAGAGATACTAAAATGCACACGAACAGTACGTGTTACCTTAACCTTGCCGCTGTTGTCGAACCATTGGATGTAGTAAGGATGTGGATGTGGTCTTGTGGTGAGAGAAAGCTTCTCCACCATCTCCATGCTAGCCAAGTTGTTGCAGCTCCCTCCATCTATGATGACGCGCACAGAACGTTCTTTCACAACTCCCTTGGTATGGAACAAATTGTGCCTCTGATTTTGCTCAGCTTGTGTGACCTGCACACTCAAAACATGTTGAGCAACTAAACATTCATACCTGTCAGCATCTTCAGGAGCCATGTATTGCGTCTCATGATCAGAATCATCTCCACCATGTTCTTCACGTGTAATAAGAGCCAAAGTCTCCTCATCATAGTCACTAGCGGACTCATATCCACCATCCGCGGTAGCAATCATCACACGCGGAGATTTGCATTCTCTCACATAATGACCTCCTCCCTTACAACGACAACAAATAATATCACTTGTGTGCCCTGTTGATGCCATGGAAGAAGCAGAACTCTGTGCAGGCCCAGCAGGTGCACTCTTGGCAGATAATGGTGGTTGTGCCTGTTTTCTTGTATCACGACTGGAGGAGACACCTGATTGAGGTGCTGGTGCAGTTGAAGTAGAAGATGCACGCGGTGTCCATGATGAAGGTCGGCCTGCAGAAAAGTTAGTTCGCGCCAATGTTTGTCGATCCTACACTTCACGTTCAGCTTTACAAGCAAGATGGAATAAACGAGTGATATTAGTATACTCCTTATAGTCTAGAAGGGTCTGAATCTCTCTATTTAATCCACCCAGAAAACGTGCAAGCATAGCTTCATTCTCCTCAACAATACCACATCTAATCATGCCAGTTTGTAATTCCTGATAATATTCTTCTACAGAATTTTTTCCTTGTCTTAACGCTGTAATTTCTGAAGAAATTCACGTTGATAATATGGTGGAACCCAACGAGTACGCATAGCAGTTTTCAAAGCAGCCCAAGTAGTTGGAATAGGATATAATCTACAATGTTCAGACCACCATACACATGCAAAACTAGTGAAAGCACAAACAGCAGCGGTAACCCGACTCTCCTCGGGATATTGTAAACATGTAAATCGTTGTTCAGTTTCTAACTCCCAAGTAAGATATATATCAGGAACATATCTACCCTCGAAAGGTGGAATATTCAATTTCAGTTTAGGAAGATGGTCATGATCTCGTACCTGAGGGAAAGCCCTACCATTGTGATTATTTGCATGTGGACGACCTGGTGGTTGTGGTGCAGGTGGTTGCATGTAGTTCTGATTTTGAGCAACCTCATCCTTGTAATCTCCCACATAATCATCCTCCTCCGCATCAGCAGCAGGAGCCAAAGAAGTATCAACAGCAGCACCAACAGTTTAGCCAAACGCAAGAGGAACTGGCTCGCTCGGCGGAGATCTATTTCGCGACGTGGAGGTAGCCATTGTTGTTGTTGTTGGAGAGGTGCGTTAGGTGCAGCGGGTGGTGGTGGTGGAAGACGCGCGAGCAATTCATTAAACTTGTTATCGAGCTTTGTTTCGAACGTCTTCTCCATGCCATCTATCTTCTCCATGGCCTCTTCAAATATGTTTAGCACATCTTGCACCTGTCCACTCATCATTTGCTGAAATTTATCATGCAAATCCTTATTCGTCATGTTCTCCCAGTCAGTCTCGTCGGCTTGTGATCCTGGCATGGTTAGCAGCAATAGAAACACACAAGAATGTGATCCTACAGACTACTAACAAGAGGTGGTGGTGGGTGTCACAAATCCGTCAAGCAAATCTCAAATTCTTACCAGTTCTTACCCAGCAGCAGGCGGTGATCGGCAACCGTTGTAGTCAAAAACTCTCAAAGCTTGGATAGAGCGATTAGCAGGGAGAGTCAAACGCACGACGTAGATGTATGTGGAGCTGGGAAGGCTTATAATATGGTAGCAAAAAGGGTCAGCAATAATCAATTCAGAGATGCAAAGTTGAATAAACACTCAACGAAGGTACTGTGCTGGTCCTAGGCTAGACTGTGCTAGAGACGCGAGCCTAGAACACCAACAAAATCACGGCGCGTCACGTAAACAAGGGAAAAGCACACTCTGGATTTTTTTTCGCTCTTTTTTTGCGCTGTTTTTTTTGCGCTGCTTTTTTTTTGCGAAAAATCACTATAATGGCGAGTGTCTCAAAACTCTTCCTAGGTCAAACTGACAGGATGGGCACGAAATTTTTTCGACCAATTTTTTTTTCGACTGCCCGGACCCAAAAACTGGAAACGGGTCAAAAAAAACTTCCTATAATGGCACCTGTCTGAAAACACTCAGAAACACCTAAAAATAGGATAGCCAGAATTTTTTTCGAAAAATGCGTTTTCGAAAATTTTTGGGCCTAAACGGAGGGTGGTTTCCAGACTTTTTTTTTCTTTTTCCGAAACCTACTCCGGCAAGGAAACACGAATCGGAATCTAGATGGATCTCGAAAACAAACCTAATATGACAAGAACTCGGATTGGTGGTGGATATATGGTAGTAGATGGCAGCGGTGGTGGTATATGACAGCGGTGGTGGTATATGGATACGGATTCGAAGCGGTGGCAGATAAGCGGCGGTGGTAGATGGCAGGGGCGATGATGATGGTGCGGCGGCGGCGTGACAACTTATGACCAGAACTCGAAACTCTAAAAGACTAGACTCTAAGACCAGCAACTAGACACGACGATGCAACCGCATATTCAACAAAGCAAAACCCTAAAAAGATTATGCAAAGGCTCAGATTGGTTCGGATATGATGAACTAACCCTAATTTTTTTTGTGGCTTTTTCGTGGACTGTAGGTATGAAGGACATACTCGATCTAAACTACGAAAAACTGTAAAATCTCACCGAGCAACCTGAAAATCTGATACCACTGGATAGAGGCAAAGGTGTCCCGTCTTTCGATGAGATGAAGGATATCGATTTGGTGGCAGTCGACTTTGACGATCCAACTACGAACGTGCGAGGACGTCGCGCCTTAGCAATCGCTAAACCAACTCCGAGAGGTTATTGACCACGCCGGAGCACGATCAACCTGACCACGAGGGTCTGTTTCCTGCGAGCAAACGAAGAACAAGCAAGAAACTAAGATTGCAATCTGGATATTGCGAATAAAAGATGAAAGCTTTATTGATCAAGGTGGGGTTCTGTGACGCCTTTGTCTGGTCGTTGAACACAAACGAAGTACGCGAAGTTGCAGCTATGGCGAACTTTTAATCTAAACAAAACTCAAAGTCTAAACGATGCCCTAAGGGCTGTATATATGGAGGAAGAGGGGGGAATTTCGTGACCCTTGGTGGAGGGGTCCGAAATCAACCCTATCTCTTGTTTCCCCACACATACGGACTTTAAAAATAGCCTATACTTATGTATTTCGAAATTACATGGGCCTGGCCCAATAATAAGGTGACGCAGCACCTATAATAGCCTCGGGACGAAATTTATGAAGTGGCATCTTGTATATTTCGTCCAAGGCTGCATGCACCCATTATGGTGGCTTCAAAGTCCTGAAATCATCACTTGTAACTCCGTTCTTGTTCCCCTTGCGCATGCCTTCATCTCCATGCTTGTTCTTAATCCAATGTTCATCCTTCTCCAAGCTAGGCCCTTCATTTGAAAGCAAAACAAATGTATCCAATTTAGGCAGCATCATATTCTCATGAACATTAGAATCGTTACCAAGAAACGAAAGTACCTGGTAATTTAGTTGGCGTGCGCGAGCTCTAGTAATTGGTCCAGTATTTATAGCAGCAGGGGCTGTGGGTGTAACAATTGTATTGATGTCCTCATTATCCTCCCCTTCTTGAAATAAAGTCGTCCTCGACGGAAGTTCATCTTCCTCACCCAAATAAGGCTTCAAATCTGCAATGTTAAAAGTGGGACTAACCCCAAAATCTGCAGGCAGCTCAAGTTTATATGCATTATCATTTATTTTCTCTAACACCTTAAAGGGACCATCAGCACGTGGCATTAACTTTGATTTGCGCAAATCCGGAAATCTATCTTTACGCAAATGTAACCAAACAAGATCTCCAGGTGCAAACATGATGAGGACATCAATACAATTGTTACACCCATAGCCCCTGCTGCTATACATACTGGACCAATTACTAGAGCTCGTGCACGCCAACTAAATTACCAGGTACTTTCGTTTCTTGGTAATGATTCTAATGTTCATGAGAATATGATGCTGCCTAAATTGGATACATTTGTTTTGCTTACAAATGAAGGGCCTAGCTTGGAGAAGGATGAACATTGGAGCAAGAACAAGCATGGAGATGATGGCATGCGCAAGGGGAACAAGAACGGAGTTACAAGTGATGATTTCAGGACTTTGAAGCCACCATAATGGGTGCATGAAGCCTTGGACGAAATATACAAAATGCCACATCATAAATTTCGTCCCGAGGCTATTTTAGGTGCTGCGTCACCTTATTATTGGGCCAGGCCCATGTAATTTCGAAATACATAAGTATAGGCTATTTTTAGAGTCCGTATGTGTGGGGAAACAAGAGATAGGGTTGATTTCGGACCCCTCCTGATGAGGACATCAATACCATTGTTACACCCACAGCCCCTACTGCTACATATACGGGACCAATTACTAGAGCTCGCGCACGCCAATTAAATTATCAGGGCCTAGCTTGGAGAAGGATGAACATTGGAGCAAGAACAAGCATGGATATGATGCCATGCGCAAGGGGAACAAGAACAGAGTTACAAGTGATGATTTCAGGACTTTGAAGCCACCATAATGGGTGCATGAAGCCTTGGACGAAATATACAAGATGCCACTTCATAAATTTCGTCCCGAGGCTATTTTAGGTGCTGCGTCACCTTTTTATTGGGCGAGGCCCATGTAATTTCGAAATACATAAGTATAGGCTATTTTTCGAGTCCGTATGTGTGGGGAAACAAGAGATAGGGTTGATTTCGGACCGCTCCACCAAGGGCCACGAAATTCCCCCTCTCTTCCTCCATATATACAGCCCTTAGGGCATCGTTTAGACTTTGGGTTTTGTTTAGATTAAAAGTTCGCCATAGCTGCAACTTCGCGTACTTCGTTTGTGTTCAACGACCAGACAAAGGCGTCACAGAACCCCACCTTGATCAATAAAGCTTTCATCTTATATTCGCAATATCCAGATTGCAATCTCAGTTTGTTGCTTGTTCTTCGTTTGCTCGCAGGAAACAGACCCTCGTGGTCAGGTTGATCGTGCTCCGGCGTGGTCAATAACCTCTCGGAGTTGGTTTAGCGATTGCTAAGGCGCGACGTCCACGCACGTTCGTAGTCGGATCGTCAAAGTCGACTGCCACCAAAGCGATATCCATCATCTCATCGAAAGACAGGACACCTTTGCCTCTATCAATCCATCTAGTAGCTTTTCCTTGGGATTTGTTTAGTTAAAAGTTAGCCATTGCAACTTCGTGTACTTCGTTTGTGTCCAATGACCAGACCAAGACCGCTTACGGATCCCCACCATTATCAATACCTCATATATATATGCAATATTCAGATTGCTTTATCATATTCTTGCTCGTTCTTCGATTGCTTGCAGGAATAGACCTTCGTGGTCAGGCTGACCGTGCTTCCAGCATCGTCAGTAACCTCTCGGAGTTGGTTTAGCGATTGCTAAGGCGCAACATCGTGCACGTTTGTAGTTGGATCGTCAAAGTCGTCTCCACCAAATCAATAGTTATCATCTCATCGAAAGATCGGGACACCCCCGCCTCTATCAACAAAATTCTGGTGCCACTGTTACTGCTGTTGGTGCTTCTTTGGCTCCTGCTACTGCTCCTGCTGGTACCCAGGAGGATGATGAGTATGCGGGCGATTATGAGGATGAGGTTGATCAAAATCAGATCTACGAGCAGCCACCAGCACCACCACCAGCAGGTCGACCTCAGGTATATATTCGTAATGGTAGGCCTGCACCACCACCTCAGGTACGAGATGATGTCCATATTCCTAAACTGAAATTGAATATTCCACCATTTGAGGGTAGATATGTTCCTGATATATATCTTACTTGGGAGTTAGAAACTGAACAACGATTTACATGTTTACAATATCCTGAGGAGAGACGAGTTGCCGCTGCTGTTTGTGCTTTCACTAGTTTTGCATGTGTATGGTGGTCTGAACATTGTAGATTATATCCTATTCCAACTACTTGGCTGCTTTGAAAATTGCTATGCGTACGCGTTGGGTTCCACCATATTATCAACGTGAATTGCTTCAAAAATTGCAGCGTTTAAGACAAGGGAAAAATTCTGTAGAAGAATATTATCAGGAATTACAAACTGGCATGATTAGATGTGGTATTGTTGAGGAGAATGAAGCTATGCTTGCACGTTTTCTGGGTGGATTAAATAGAGAGATTCAGACCATTCTAGACTATAAGGAGTATACTAATATCACTCGTTTATTCCATCTTGCTTGTAAAGCTGAACGTGAAGTGCAGGATCGACAAGCATTGGGGCGAACTAACTTTTCTGCAGGCCGACCTTCATCATGGACACCACGTGCATCTTCTACTTCAACTGCACCAGCACCTCCATCCGGTGCCACCTCCAGCCGTGATATAAGAAAACAGGCACAACCACCATTATCTGCCAAGAGCGCACCTGCGGGGCCTGCACAGCGTTCTTCTTCTTCCATGGCATCAACAGGGCACACAAGTGATATTATTTGTCGTCGTTGTAAGGGAGGAGGTCATTATGCGAGGGAATGCAAATCTCCGCGTGTGATGATTGCTACCGCGGATGGTGGATATGAGTCCGCTAGTGACTATGATGAGGAGACATTGGCTCTTATTACACGTGAAGAACATGGTGGAGATGATTCTGATCATGAGACGCAATACATGGCTCCTGAAGACGCTGACAGGTATGAATGTTTAGTTGCTCAACGTGTTTTGAGTGTGCAGGTCACACAAGCTGAGCAAAATCAGAGGCACAATTTGTTCCATACCAAGGGAGTTGTGAAGGAACGTACTGTGCGCGTCATAATAGACGGAGGGAGCTGCAACAACTTGGCTAGCATGGAGATGGTGGAGAAGCTTTCTCTCACCACAAGACCACATCCACATCCTTACTACATCCAATGGTTCAACAACAGCGGCAAGGTTAAGGTAACACGTACTGTTCGTGTGCATTTTAGTATCTCTACATATGCTGATTATGTTGATTGTGATGTGGTACCTATGCAAGCATGTTCCTTATTACTTGGTAGACCATGGCAATTTGATAAAAATTCTGTACACCATGGTAGAAACAATCACTATACTCTTGTTCATAAGGATAAAAATATTACTTTGCTTCCTATGACTCCTGATTCCATTTTGAAAGATGATATTAATAGAGCTAATAAAGCACAACAGGAGAAGAATAAGAGTGAAAATCAGATTGTGGCAAAAGAATTTGAGCAACAAATAAAGCCTAATAATAAATCATCTAGTGTTGCTTCTGAAATTAAATTGAAAAGTGCATGTTTACTTGCCACCAAATCTGATATTGATGATCTAGATTTTAGCAAATCTGTTTGCTATGCTTTTGTGTGCAAAGAGGCATTATTTTCATTCGAGGACGTGCCTTCCTCTTTGCCTCCTGCTGTCACTAACATTTTGCAGGAGTTCGCTGACGTTTTTCCACAAGACGTGCCACCGGGATTACCGCCTATTCGAGGGATTGAGCATCAGATTGACTTAATTCCCGGTGCTTCACTGCCAAACCGTGCACCATACCGTACCAATCCAGAGGAGACGAAGGAGATTATGCGTCAAGTACAAGAGCTTCTCGACAAAGGTTATATACGCGAATCCCTTAGTCCTTGTGCTGTTCCTATTATTCTAGTGCCGAAAAAGGATGGTACATCACGTATGTGTGTTGATTGTAGAGGCATTAATAATATTACTATTCGTTATCGTCATCCTATTCCTAGGCTAGATGATATGCTTGGATGTGATGCCAGTGGAATTGGATTAGGAGGTGTGTTATTACAAGATGGCAAACCTGTTGCATACTTTTCTGAAAAATTGAGTGGGCCTAGTCTGAATTATTCTACTTATGATAAAGAATTATATGCTCTTGTTCGGACTTTAGAAACATGGCAACATTATTTATGGCCCAAAGAATTTGTTATACATTTTGATCATGAATCTTTGAAACATATTAAAAGTCAAGCTAAACTGAATCGTAGACATGCTAAATGGGTTGAATTCATTGAGACTTTCCCTTATGTCATTAAACACAAGAAGGGAAAAGAAAATGTTATTGCTGATGCATTGTCTCGTCGCTATACTATGCTTTCACAACTTGACTTCAAAATATTTGGTTTGGAGACCATCAAAGATCAATATGTGCATGATGCTGATTTTAAAGATGTAATGCAGAATTGTAAAGAAGGAAGAATGTGGAACAAGTTTGTCGTTAACGATGGATTTGTGTTTCGTGCTAATAAGCTATGCATTCCAGCTAGCTCCGTTCGTCTTTTGTTGTTGCAGGAGGCGCATGGAGGAGGATTAATGGGACACTTTGGCGTGAAGAAGACGGAGGACGTACTTGCTACACATTTCTTTTGGCCAAAGATGAGACGGGATGTTGAGCGTTTTATTGCTCGATGCACTATATGTCAAAAAGCTAAGTCACGACTCAATCCTCATGGTTTATATATGCCTTTGCCTGTACCTAGTGTTCCTTGGGAGGATATATCTATGGACTTTGTTTTAGGTTTACCTCGAACAAAGAAGGGGAGGGATAGCTTATTTGTTGTCGTGGATAGATTCTCGAAAATGGCACACTTTATACCATGTCATAAAAGCGATGATGCTGTTAATGTTGCTGATTTGTTCTTTCGTGAAATTATTCGCTTGCATGGTGTGCCAAATACTATTGTTTCAGATCGTGATACTAAATTTCTTAGCCACTTTTGGAGATGTTTATGGGCTAAGTTGGGGACTAAACTGCTTTTTAGTACTACTTGTCACCCCCAAACTGATGGACAAACTGAAGTAGTCAATAGAACGTTGTCTACTATGCTTAGGGCTGTTTTGAAGAATAATAAGAAAATGTGGGAGGAATGCTTGCCTCATATTGAATTTGCTTATAATCGTTCATTGCATTCTACTACTAAGATGTGCCCTTTTGAAGTTGTGTAAGGTTTCCTACCTCGTGCACCTATTGATTTGTTGCCTCTTCCATCTTCGGAGAAGGTTAATTTTGATGCTAAACAACGTGCTGAATTGATTTTAAAAATGCATGAGTTAACTAAGGAAAACATTGAGCGCATGAATGCTAAATATAAACTTGCTGGAGATAAGGGTAGAATTTATCTTACTTGGGAGTTAGAAACTGAACAACGATTTACATGTTTACAATATCCTGAGGAGAGACGAGTTGCTGCTGCCGTTTGTGCTTTCACTAGTTTTGCATGTGTATGGTGGTCTGAACATTGTAGATTATATCCTATTCCAACTACTTGGGCTGCTTTGAAAACTGCTATGCGTACGCGTTGGGTTCCACCATATTATCAACGTGAATTGCTTCAAAAATTGCAGCGTTTAAGACAAGGGAAAAATTCTGTAGAAGAATATTATCAGGAATTACAAACTGGCATGATTAGATGTGGTATTGTTGATGAGAATGAAGCTATGCTTGCACGTTTTCTGGGTGGATTAAATAGAGAGATTCAGACCATTCTAGACTATAAGGAGTATACTAATATCACTCGTTTATTCCATCTTGCTTGTAAAGCTGAACGTGAAGTGCAGGATCGACAAGCATTGGGGCGAACTAACTTTTCTGCAGGCCGACCTTCATCATGGACACCACGTGCATCTTCTACTTCAACTGCACCAGCACCTCCATCAGGTGCCACCTTCAGCCGTGATACAAGAAAACAGGCACAACCACCATTATCTGCCAAGAGCGCACCTGCGGGGCCTACACAGCGTTCTTCTTCTTCCATAGCATCAACAGGGCACACAAGTGATATTATTTGTCGTCGTTGTAAGGGAGGAGGTCATTATGCGAGAGAATGCAAATCTCCGCGTGTGATGATTGCTACCGCGGATGGTGGATATGAGTCCGCTAGTGACTATGATGAGGAGACTTTGGCTCTTATTACACGTGAAGAACATGGTGGAGATGATTCTGATAATGAGACGCAATACATGGCTCCTGAAGACGCTGACAGGTATGAATGTTTAGTTGCTCAACGTGTTTTGAGTGTGCAGATCACACAAGCTGAGCAAAATCAGAGGCACAATTTGTTCCATACCAAGGGAGTTGTGAAGGAACGTTCTGTGCGTGTCATCATAGACGGAGGGAGCTGCAACAACTTGGCTAGCATGGAGATGGTCGAGAAGCTTTCTCTCACCACAAGACCACATCCACATCCTTACTACATCCAATGGTTCAACAACAGCGGCAAGGTTAAGGTAACACGTACTGTTCGTGTGCATTTTAGTATATCTACATATGCTGATTATGTTGATTGTGATGTGGTACCTATGCAAGCATGTTCCTTATTACTTGGTAGACCATGGCAATTTGATAAAAATTCTGTACACCATGGTAGAAACAATCACTATACTCTTGTTCATAAGGATAAAAATATTACTTTGCTTCCTATGACTCCTGATTCCATTTTGAAAGATGATATTAATAGAGCTAATAAAGCAAAACAGGAGAAGAATAAGAGTGAAAATCAGATTGTGGCAAAAGAATTTGAGCAACAAATGAAGCCTAATAATAAACCATCTAGTGTTGCTTCTGAAATTAAATTGAAAAGTGCATGTTTATTTGCCACCAAATCTGATATTGATGAGCTAGATTTCAGCAAATCTGTTTGCTATGCTTTTGTGTGCAAAGAGGCATTATTTTCATTCGAGGACACGCCTTCCTCTTTGCCTCCTGCTGTCACTAACATTTTGCAGGAGTTCGCTGACGTTTTTCCACAAGACGTGCCACCGGGATTACCGCCTATTCGAGGGATTGAGCATCCGATTGACTTAATTCCCGGTGCTTCACTGCCAAACCGTGCACCATACCGTACCAATCCAGAGGAGACGAAGGAGATTATGCGTCAAGTACAAGAGCTTCTCGACAAAGGTTATATACGCGAATCCCTTAGTCCTTGTGTTGTTCCTATTATTCTAGTGCCGAAAAAGGATGGTACATCACGTATGTGTGTTGATTGTAGAGGCATTAATAATATTACTATTCGTTATCGTCATCCTATTCCTAGGCTAGATGATATGCTTGATGAATTGAGTGGCTCTACAATATTCTCCAAAGTTGATTTGCGTAGTGGCTACCATCAAATTCGTATGAAACTGGGAGATGAATGGAAAACAGCATTTAAAACTAAGTTTGGATTATATGAGTGGTTAGTCATGCCTTTTGGGTTAACTAATGCACCTAGTACTTTCATGAGATTAATGAACGAAGTTTTACGTGTTTTCATTGGACGATTTGTGGTAGTTTACTTTGATGACATATTGATTTATAGCAGATCTTTGGAAGAACATTTGGAACATTTACGTGCTGTTTTTATTGCTCTACGTGATGCACATTTGTTTGGTAACCTTGGGAAGTGCACCTTTTGCACCGACCGAGTATCTTTTCTTGGCTATGTTGTTACTCCACAGGGAATTGAAGTTGATAAAGCCAAGATTGAAGCTATTGAGAGTTGGCCGCAGCCCAAAACGGTCACACAAGTGAGGAGTTTTCTTGGCCTCGCTGGATTCTATAGGCGTTTTGTGAGAGATTTCAGCACCATTGCTGCACCTCTCAATGAGCTTACAAAGAAAGATGTGCCTTTTCTTTGGGGTACCGCACAGGAAGAAGCCTTCACGGTATTGAAAGATAAGTTGACACATGCTCCTTTACTCCAACTTCCTGATTTTAATAAGACTTTTGAGCTTGAATGTGATGCTAGTGGAATTGGATTAGGCGGTGTGTTATTACAAGATGGCAAACCTGTTGCATACTTTTCTGAAAAATTGAGTGGGCCTAGTCTAAATTATTCTACTTATGATAAAGAATTATATGCTCTTGTTCGGACTTTAGAAACATGGCAACATTATTTTATGGCCCAAAGAATTTGTTATACATTCTGATCATGAATCTTTGAAACATATTAAAAGTCAAGCTAAACTGAACCGTAGACATGCTAAATGGGTTGAATTCATTGAGACTTTTCCTTATGTCATTAAACACAAGAAGGGAAAAGAAAATGTTATTGCTGATGCATTGTCTCGCCGCTATACTATGCTTTCACAACTTGACTTCAAAATATTTGGTTTGGAAACCATCAAAGATAAATATGTGCATGATGCTGATTTTAAAGATGTAATGCAGAATTGTAAAGAAGGAAGAATGTGGAACAAGTTTGTTGTTAACGATGGATTTGTGTTTCGTGCTAACAAGCTATGCATTCCAGCTAGCTCCGTTCGTCTTTTGTTGTTGCAGGAGGCGCATGGAGGAGGATTAATGGGACACTTTGGCGTGAAGAAGACGGAGGACGTACTTGCTACACATTTCTTTTGGCCAAAGATGAGACGGGATGTTGAGCGTTTTATTGCTCGCTGCACTACATGTCAAAAAGCTAAGTCACGACTCAATCATCATGGTTTATATATGCCTTTGCCTGTACCTAGTGTTCCTTGGGAGGATATATCTATGGACTTTGTTTTAGGTTTACCTCGAACAAAGAAGGGGAGGGATAGCTTATTTGTTGTCGTGGATAGATTCTCGAAAATGGCACACTTTATACCATGTCATAAAAGCGATGATGCTGTTAATGTTGCTGATTTGTTCTTTCGTGAAATTATTCGCTTGCATGGTGTGCCAAATACTATTGTTTCAGATCGTGATACTAAATTTCTTAGCCACTTTTGGAGATGTTTATGGGCTAAGTTGGGGACTAAACTGCTTTTTAGTACTACTTGTCACCCCCAAACTGATGGACAAACTGAAGTAGTCAATAGAACGTTGTCTACTATGCTTAGGGCTGTTTTGAAGAATAATAAGAAAATGTGGGAGGAATGCTTGCCTCATATTGAATTTGCTTATAATCGTTCATTGCATTCTACTACTAAGATGTGCCCTTTTGAAGTTGTGTATGGTTTCCTACCTCATGCACCTATTGATTTGTTGCCTCTTCCATCTTCGGAGAAGGTTAATTTTGATGCTAAACAACGTGCTGAATTGATTTCAAAAATGCATGAGTTAACTAAGGAAAACATTGAGCGCATGAATGCTAAATATAAACTTGCTGGAGATAAGGGTAGAAAACATGTTATGTTTGCACCTGGAGATCTTGTTTGGTTACATTTGCGTAAGGATAGATTTCCTGATTTGCGCAAATCAAAGTTAATGCCACGTGCTGATGGTCCCTTTAAGGTGTTAGAGAAAATAAATGATAATGCATATAAACTTGAGATGCCTGCAGATTTTGGGGTTAGTCCCACTTTTAACATTGCAGATTTGAAGCCTTATTTGGGTGAGGAAGATGAACTTCCGTCGAGGACGACTTCATTTCAAGAAGGGGAGGATGATGAGGACATCAATACAATTGTTACACCCACAGCCCTTGCTGCTATACATACTGGACCAATTACTAGAGCTCGTGCACGCCAACTAAATTACCAGGTACTTTCGTTTCTTGGTAATGATTCTAATGTTCATGAGAATATGATGCTGCCTAAATTGGATACATTTGTTTTGCTTACAAATGAAGGGCCTAGCTTGGAGAAGGATGAACATTGGAGCAAGAACAAGCATGGAGATGATGGCATGCGCAAGGGGAACAAGAACGGAGTTACAAGTGATGATTTCAGGACTTTTAAGCCACCATAATGGGTGCATGAAGCCTTGGACGAAATATACAAGATGCCACTTCATAAATTTCGTCCCGAGGCTATTTTAGGTGCTGCGTCACCTTATTATTGGGCCAGGCCCATGTAATTTCGAAATACATAAGTATAGGCTATTTTTAGAGTCCGTATGTGTGGGGAAACAAGAGATAGGGTTGATTTCGGACCCCTCCACCAAGGGCCACGAAATTCCCCCCCCTCTTCCTCCATATATACAGCCCTTAGGGCATCGTTTAGACTTTGGGGTTTTGTTTAGATTAAAAGTTCGCCATAGCTGCAACTTCGCGTACTTCGTTTGTGTTCAACGACCAGACAAAGGCGTCACAGAACCCCACCTTGATCAATAAAGCTTTCATCTTATATTCGCAATATCCAGATTGCAATCTTAGTTTCTTGCTTGTTCTTCGTTTGCTCGCAGGAAACAGACCCTCGTGGTCAGGTTGATCGTGCTCCGGCGTGGTCAATAACCTCTCGGAGTTGGTTTAGCGATTGCTAAGGCGCGACGTCCTCGCACGTTCGTAGTCGGATCGTCAAAGTCGACTTCCACCAAAGCGATATCCATCATCTCATCGAAAGATCGGGACCCTCGCCTCTATCATCCGTCTTCTTCACGCCAAAGTGTCCCATTAATCCTCCTCCATGCGCCTCCTGCAACAACAAAAGACGAACGGAGCTAGCTGGAATGCATAGCTTGTTAGCACGAAACACAAATCCATCGTTAACGACAAACTTGTTCCACATTCTTCCTTCTTTACAATTCTGCATTACATCTTTAAAATCAGCATCATGCACATATTGATCTTTGATGGTCTCCAAACCAAATATTTTGAAGTCAAGTTGTGAAAGCATAGTATAGCGACGAGACAATGCATCAGCAATAACATTTTCTTTTCCCTTCTTGTGTTTAATGACATAAGGGAAAGTCTCAATGAATTCAACCCATTTAGCATGTCTACGATTCAGTTTAGCTTGACTTTTAATATGTTTCAAAGATTCATGATCAGAATGTATAACAAATTCTTTGGGCCATAAATAATGTTGCCATGTTTCTAAAGTCCGAACAAGAGCATATAATTCTTTATCATAAGTAGAATAATTCAGACTAGGCCCACTCAATTTTTCAGAAAAGTATGCAACAGGTTTGCCATCTTGTAATAACACACCTCCTAATCCAATTCCACTAGCATCACATTCAAGCTCAAAAGTCTTGTTAAAATCAGGAAGTTGGAGTAAAGGTGATAGAGGCGGAGGTGTCCCGTCTTTCGATGAGATGATGGATATCGCTTTGGTGGAAGTCGACTTTGACGATCCGACTACGAACGTGCAAGGACGTCGCGCCTTAGCAATCGCTAAACCAACTCCGAGAGGTTATTGACCACGCCGGAGCACGATCAACCTGACCACGAGGGTCTGTTTCCTGCGAGCAAACGAAGAACAAGCAAGAAACTAAGATTGCAATCTGGATATTGCGAATATAAGATGAAAGCTTTATTGATCAAGGTGGGGTTCTGTGACGCCTTTGTCTGGTCGTTGAACACAAACGAAGTACGCGAAGTTGCAGCTATGGCGAACTTTCAATCTAAACAAAACCCAAAGTCTAAACGATGCCCTAAGGGCTGTATATATGGAGGAAGAGGGGAGAATTTCGTGGCCCTTGGTGGAGGGGTCCGAAATCAACCCTATCTCTTGTTTCCCCACACATACGGACTCTAAAAATAGCCTATACTTATGTATTTCGAAATTACATGGGCCTGGCCCAATAATAAGGTGACGCAGCACCTAAAATAGCCTCGGGACGAAATTTATGAAGTGGCATCTTGTATATTTCGTCCAAGGCTTCATGCACCCATTATGGTGGCTTAAAAGTCCTGAAATCATCACTTGTAACTCCGTTCTTGTTCCCCTTGCGCATGCCATCATCTCCATGCTTGTTCTTGCTCCAATGTTCATCCTTCTCCAAGCTAGGCCCTTCATTTGTAAGCAAAACAAATGTATCCAATTTAGGCAGCATCATATTCTCATGAACATTAGAATCATTACCAAGAAACGAAAGTACCTGGTAATTTAGTTGGCGTGCACGAGCTCTAGTAATTGGTCCAGTATGTATAGCAGCAGGGGCTGTGGGTGTAACAATTGTATTGATGTCCTCATCAAAAACATTGAGCGTATGAATGCTAAATATAAACTTGCTGGAGATAAGGGTAGAAAACATGTTGTGTTTGCACCTGGAGATCTTGTTTGGTTACATTTGCGTAAGGATAGATTTCCTGATTTGCGCAAATCAAAGTTAATGCCACGTGCTGATGGTCCCTTTAAGGTGTTAGAGAAAATAAATGATAATGCATATAAACTTGAGCTGCCTGCAGATTTTGGGGTTAGTCCCACTTTTAACATTGCAGATTTGAAGCCTTATTTGGGTGAGGAAGATGAACTTCCGTCGAGGACGACTTCATTTCAAGAAGGGGAGGATGATGAGGACATCAATACAATTGTTACACCCACAGCCCCTGCTGCTATACATACTGGACCAATTACTAGAGCTCGTGCACGCCAACTAAATTACTAGGTACTTTGGTTTCTTGGTAATGATTCTAATGTTCATGAGAATATGATGCTGCCTAAATTGGATACATTTGTTTTGCTTACAAATGAAGGGCCTAGCTTGGAGAAGGATGAACATTGGAGCAAGAACAAGCATGGAGATGATGGCATGCGCAAGGGGAACAAGAACGGAGTTACAAGTGATGATTTCAGGACTTTGAAGCCACCATAATGGGTGCATGAAGCCTTGGACGAAATATACAAGATGCCACTTCATAAATTTCGTCCCGAGGCTATTTTAGGTGCTGCGTCACCTTATTATTGGGCCAGGCCCATGTAATTTCGAAATACATAAGTATAGGCTATTTTTAGAGTCCGTATGTGTGGGGAAACAAGAGATAGGGTTGATTTCGGACCCCTCCACCAAGGGCCACGAAATTCCCCCTTCTTCCTCCATATATACAGCCCTTAGGGCATCGTTTAGACTTTGGGTTTTGTTTAGATTAAAAGTTCGCCATAGCTGCAACTTCGCGTACTTCGTTTGTGTTCAACGACCAGACAAAGGCGTCACAGAACCCCACCTTGATCAATAAAGCTTTCATCTTATATTCGCAATATCCAGATTGCAATCTCAGTTTCTTGCTTGTTCTTCGTTTGCTCGCAGGAAACAGACCCTCGTGGTCAGGTTGATCGTGCTCTGGCGTGGTCAATAACCTCTCGGAGTTGGTTTAGCGATTGCTAAGGCGCGACGTCCTTGCACGTTCGTAGTCGGATCGTCAAAGTCGACTTCCACCAAAGCGATATCCATCATCTCATCGAAAGACGGGACACCTTTGCCTCTATCACCTTGCCTTGACACGCGCCTGGGACAGCGAGGCGGTCAGCGCCATGTAGGCTAGCAGGCTGCTGAGGTGGCACGGTGGTAGAGCCTTCACGAAGATTTGCATGCCACCACGTAGGCATGCACTGAGTTGGCCGAGAAGCCTCATGCCGACACGCAGGCGCCTGCCCAGCTGGTGGGCTGGTAGCTGCATGGGAGCGGTGGTAGAAGCTTGGCGGGTGCTGGCCTTGTTGTGGCCTCGCGGACGTCCTCGGCAAGGTCCTTGCCAGGGCCCCGGTGATGAGGACATCAATACCATTGTTACACCCACAGCCCCTACTGCTACATATACGGGACCAATTACTAGAGCTCGCGCACGCCAATTAAATTATCAGGTACTTTCGTTTCTTGGTAATGATTCTTATGTTCATGTGATAGAGGCGGGGTGTCCCGATCTTTCGATGAGATGATAACTATCGATTTGGTGGAGACGACTTTGACGATCCGACTACAAACGTGCACGAGTTGCGCCTTAGCAATCGCTAAACCAACTCCGAGAGGTTATTGACCACGCCGGAGCACAATCAACCTGACCACGAAGGTCTATTCCTGCAAGCAATCGAAGAACTAGCAAGAATATGATAAAAGCAATCTGAATATTGCGAGTATATATGAAGTATTGATAAAGGTGGGGATCCATAAGCGGTCTTGTTCTGGTCGTTGGACACAAACGAAGTACACGAAGTTGCAATGGCTAACTTTTAACTAAACAAATCCAAGGGAAAAGCTACTAGATGGATCTACTTATATAGGAGCAAGGGATGGCGGCCAAGGAGGTGGGAGGACGTCCCAAGGCAGCCTAAAACTAACCCTAGGTCGTACAAGGCCAATGGGCCCAAGTGGAGGTGATGTAACACCTTTGGACTTGTAGTTTGACTCGGATTCTGGTGCAGCGTCAGATTGTTTGGTCCATGACTCAACGCTCCGGACGAATTTGAAGGTGATTTCAATTGGGTTGGAAAGAGCATGAAATCTAGAATCCAACAAAAAAAGAATCACCCAATTCGGAGTCCGTATGAAAAAGTTGTTGACGTTTTGAGTCAGGTATGTTTGTGCAGTCCGAATCTGAGTTCAGAACGTGAGAGACTTGGACTCTATCTTCTCTTGGGCCAAAAGTGACGTGAGAGAACTTTTTGAACAGCAAATAAACATGTCTTTCTTCCTTATCTTCATATGTGGATTATACAAATGTACCATACACCTGCAATTAGACCAAACACAAAAGTGTGTGAAGTATTTTTGTTCTGGATAACATAAATAGATTATTGAATAGTTTGCACTAGAAATCACCTGACAAATATGCATGTATGCAATATATTTGGTCATATCCAAGGTAGTCATGTCCTCATCATCCTCCCCTTCTTGAAAATAAAGCCGTCCTCGGCGTTGCTTAATCTGAAATGTGGCTAACAAAAAAGACAAGGTGTACATGTTGTATATGTATATGTCATCCATTTTTACTTCCCTCGATTTTTGCATATATGACACATGAATAGATGAGTAACTTGCATAGTTCATAAAATCTAAAGCCAAAACATTAGCACAAGAAGTAGAAGGCACGAAAATATTGCAACTTAGTTTGCACATATAAGTGAAGCTCTTATTCATTTCAAAAGATTGACAATGTTCATCATTAAACCATCCCAACATTGGTGAATAAACCTTACTTGCATCAAATTTACATGCTACAACATGCTTAAATAAGCAAACATGCAATAAGTCATTCAACACAAAATCATCACCAAGATTAGAGGTCATATCAAAATGATTAAACATTGGTTCTTTTGCATCAATAGTTAATTCAATGGGTGCCCTCAAAATTGTTGGTATTTCAGTTGTTTGATCACATGGCAAAGTCAAATTATCAACGTAGTCCTCTAAAATAGGTGGTGTGATCAAAGTAGTGGGTAGCTCATCAGATGGTGCATTCAAATTGACAAGGCATTCATCATTCTCATGTAGAGATGGAAGATCAGTACCTTTGTCATTACCTCTTATGATCAACTCAGATGATGTAGCCACTCTCGGGGGCGATGTGGTTGTCATAGTATGCCTAGTAGTTGAAGGAACAATCATATCAACTCTTGGAATGTGCACCGTGCGCTTGTTCTCCTCGTGGCCAACACGTCGTTTTATTTCCTGTTCAGCTTTGCAAGCAAGATGAAACAAATGGTCCATAGGATAACACTATTCATGAATTAGTATCTCTTGAATATCACGGTTTAATCCTCCCCAAAATCTATCCATAAAATCATCTTCACTTTCTTCTAAAGAGGAATGCAACAAGGTAGTTTGTAAATCATCATAATATTTTGTTACAGTTTCACTACCTTGTTTTAAGTGTTGCAACTTCTTAATCATGTCACGAGTATAATAAGCAGGGACAAAAGTATGTCGCATGGCAAGTTTCAAATCATCCCAAGTAGTAGGTATATAATCAGGGTGTAACCGAAAATATTCACTCCACCAAACCAAAGCATAACCAGTGAAAGAACCAACCGCAACCTTAACCTTTTTATGTTCATCGAAATTATGGGAAGCAAATATATTTTTTATGTCTAACTCCCATTCAATATATAAAGCAGGTTTAAAACGGCCATTAAATGGTGGTATAGATACATTAACCTGATCATGTGCATTTGGATGTTTGTGCACCTCTCGTGACGGTTGTGGTATTTGCAAAGGTGGTGACACGTCTCCCGCGATCGACAAAGCCCATGAATTGACTCTGGATCCTGTCATGATTAGTAGAACAAGAAACAAAATCCAAAAATAATGTTCCTATAACTACTAGGATGTGGTGGTAAAACGCTCACAGTAAAGCAAATATCAATGTCTTACAAGTTCTTACCATGCAGCAGGCGGTGATCGGCAACCAGCGGTGTCAACTAACTCCAAATATTGAGTAAAGCGATTGCCAGGGGAGCGTACGTATACACAGTGTAGAAATATGTGGAGCTGGGTTGGCTATATATGGTAGCAAAAAATTAGCAATAATCAATTCAAAGATGTAATATTGAATAAACGCTCAACGGCGATACTGTGCTGGTCCTAGGCTAGACCGGACTAGAGACGCGAGCCTAGAACACTAATGAGGTCACGGCGTAGCACAACTAGCATCAATGAAGGATACTAAGTAGCTCTTGACAGCAAGATATAAGTGAAGATCACAACGGCAGTGAAAATAATGATGAAAAACAACTGCCAAGCAGGATATACAACAACTCTCTCTCCAACTTTCCTCTTGAAAAGTTTGAGACAATTTTCTGATAAATTCTTTCAAAGAATGCTACTAACTCAAGCTTTGCAATGCAAAAAGAATCACTCAATTCCGAGTTGATATGAGGAGTCAAAGAATTCTAAAACTGGCCTGAAAAATTGGAACAGGCTGTGTTCACGAACTTCGGAGGGCAAAAAGACCTATTTAGAAGCCGATTTTGAGGTGTCAAATATTGAACTTGCTTCTGCAACTATTTAGATGCGGCTTGTTGCTAGCTTCAATTTGAGTACTCACGGAGCCAAAACGGACTACGTATGAGGAAGATACACCTGCGCAAAACAGATTCTAATCCGAATTCAGATACGAGATTGATTCTAGATAGATCCATTTTTTTTTCTTCTCTCTTTTTTTTCTCATGCTTTTTTTTCTTTTTCTTCTCTCTCTTTTTTTTCTCTATCTTTTTTTTCTTTCCAAGACAAACTAGATAAGATGCAGATTGGATCAGGCGAAGATGTGAATGACCTCAACTATGATTATGACAATGAACAGTGCATAGCACGTGGTGGAAATTAATAGATGGGATGGTGAACAGCGGAAGGGATAATGATGCAGCGGCGGCGTGACTAATGTGAACAGAACACGAAACTCTAAAGGAACTAGACGCTAAGACCAGCAACTGACACGACGATGCAACCGATAATTCAACTATGCAAGCAATGAATAGAAAATTGCAAAGGCTCAGACTGGCTTGGATAAAGGATGAACAGATCTAAGTTTTTTTTGTGTGGCTTTTTCTTGGACAATAGGTAAGAAAATAAATCTAATCTAGGAAAACTAGAAATTCTCACCGAGCAACCTGAAAACTGATACCACTTGATAGAGGCGGGGTGTCCCGATCTTTCGATGAGATGATAACTATCGATTTGGTGGAGACGACTTTGACGATCCGACTACAAACGTGCACGACGTTGCGCCTTAGCAATCGCTAAACCAACTCCGAGAGGTTATTGACCACGCCGGAGCACAATCAACCTGACCACGAATGTGTATTCCTGCAAGCAATCGAAGAGCTAGCAAGAATATGATAAAAGCAATCTGAATATTGCGAGTATACATGAAGTATTGATAAAGGTGGAGATCCATAAGCGGTCTTGGTCTGGTCGTTGGACACAAACGAAGTACACGAAGTTGCAATGGCTAACTTTTAACTAAACAAATCCCAAGGGAAAAGCTACTAGATGGATCTACTTATATAGGAGCAAGGGATGGCGGCCAAGGAGGTAGGAGGACGTCCCAAGGCAGCCTAAAACTAACCCTAGGTCGTACAAGGCCAATGGGCCCAAGTGGAGGTGATGTAACACCTTTGGACTTGTAGTTTGACTCGGATTCTGGTGCAGCGTCAGATTGTTTGGTCCATGACTCAACGCTCCGGACGAATTTGAAGGTGATTTCAATTGGGTTGGAAAGAGCATGAAATCTAGAATCCAACAAAAAAATAATCACCCAATTCGGAGTCCGTATGAAAAAGTTGATGACGTTTTGAGTCAGGTATGTCTGTGCAGTCCGAATCTGAGTCCAAAACGTGAGAGACTTGGACTCTATGTTCTCTTGGGCCAAAAGTGACGTGAGAGAACTTTTTGAACAGCAAATAAACATGTCTTTCTTCCTTATCTTCATATGTGGATTATACAAATGTACCATACACCTGCAATTAGACCAAACACAAAAGTGTGTGAAGTATTTTTGTTCTGGATAACATAAATAGATTATTGAATAGTTTGCACTAGAAATCACCTGACAAATATGCATGTATGCAATATATTTGGTCATATCCAAGGTAGTCATGTCCTCATCATCATGAGAATATGATGCTGCCTAAATTGGATACAATTGTTTTGCTTACAAATGAAGGGCCTAGCTTGGAGAAGGATGAACATTGGAGCAAGAACAAGCATGGAGATGATGCCATGCGCAAGGGGAACAAGAACGGAGTTACAAGTGATGATTTCAGGACTTTGAAGCCACCATAATGGGTGCATGAAGCCTTGGACGAAATATACAAGATGCCACTTCATAAATTTCGTCCCGAGGCTATTATAGGTGCTGCGTCACCTTTTTATTGGGCCAGGCCCATGTAATTTCGAAATACATAAGTATAGGCTATTTTTAGAGTCCGTATGTGTGGGAAAACAAGAGATAGGGTTGATTTCGGACCCCTCCACCAAGGGCCACGAAATTCCCCTCTCTTCCTCCATATATACAGCCCTTAGGGCACCGTTTAGATTTTGGGTTTTGTTTAGATTAAAGTTCGCCATAGCTGCAACTTCGCGTACTTCGTTTGTGTTCAACGACCAGACAAAGGCGTCACAGAACCCCACCTTGATCAATAAAGCTTTCATCTTATATTCGCAATATCCAGATTGCAATCTCAGTTTCTTGCTTGTTCTTCGTTTGCTTGCAGGAAACAGACCCTCGTGGTCAGGTTGATCGTGCTCCGGCGTGGTCAATAACCTCTCGGAGTTGGTTTAGCGATTGCTAAGGCGCGACGTCCTCGCACGTTCGTAATCGGATCGTCAAAGTCGACTGCCACCAAAGCGATATCCATCATCTCATCGAAAGACGGGACACCTTTGCCTCTATCAAATGGTATCAGATTTCCAGGTTGCTCGGTGAGATTTTACAGTTTTTCGTAGTTTAGATCGAGTCTGTTCTTCATACCTATAGTCCACGAAAAAGCCAAAAAAAATTAGGGTTAGTTCATCCCATCCGAACCAATCTGAGCCTTGCATAATCTTTTCTGTATTTGCTTTGTTGAATTTGCGGTTGCATCGTCGTGTCCAGTTGCTGGTCTTAGCGTCTAGTCTTTTAGAGTTTCGAGTTCTGTTCACAGGTTGTCACGTCGCCGCTGGCATATATCACCACCGCATCATCATCGTCGCTGTTGCCATATACCACCACCATATATTCACCGCCAATCCGAATCCATATACGCCACCACATATCCGCCGCCATCACGCCAATCCGAGTTCACCTGCAACATATATCCGCCACTTGCCCGTGTTCCACCAGATTCATCTCCGCCACCAGTCCGAGTTCCACCAGATTCATCTCCGCCACCAGTCCTAGTCCGAATCTAGTAATTGTTGCATTGTTGTCGATTTCCAGATCACGCGATACTCTGAGTCGTGACAGAGAAGGACTCCCCAACTTCCGAGCCATCCGCAGAAGAAAAATAGTTCCAATTTCAAAAAAAACTAAGTCTGGAAAATTCTGGCTAGGCAGTTTTTAGACCATTTGTAGACTTTTTCGAAAAAAAATTGTTGCGGAGCAAAAAAAAAAGAGGAAAAAAAGTGCAAAAAAAAAGAGAAAAAAAAAATTCAGAGTGTGCTCCTCCCTTGTTTATGTGCCGCGCCGTGATTTTGTTGGTGTTCTAGGCTCGCGTCTCTAGCACAGTCTAGCCTAGGACCAGAACAGTACCGTCGTTGAGCGTTTATTCAACTTTGCATCTCTGAATTGATTATTCCTGACCCTTTTTGCTACCATATTATAAGCCTTCCCAGCTCCACATACATCTACGTCGTGCGTTTGACTCTCCCTGGTAATCGCTCTATCCAAGCTTTGAGAGTTTTTGACTACAACGGTTGCCGATCACCGCCTGCTGCTGGGTAAGAACTGGTAAGAATTTGAGATTTGCTTGACGGATTTGTGACACCCACCACCACCTCTTGTTAGTAGTCTGTAGGATCATATTCTTGTGTGTTTCTATTGCTGCTAACCATGCCAGGATCACAAGCCGACGAGATTGACTGGGAGAATTTATCGAACAAGGAGCTTCATGATAAGTTTCAGCAAATGATGACTGAACAGGTGCAAGATGTGCTGAACAATTTTGAAGAGGCCATGGAGAAGATCACTGGCCTTGAGAAGATGTTCGAAACAAAGCTCGATAACAAGTTTAATGAATTGCTCGCGCGTCTTCCACGACCACCACCCGCTGCACCTAACGCACCTCTCCAACAACAACAACAACGACTATCTCCACATCGCGAAACAGACCTTCGCCGAGCGAGTCGTGTTCCTCTTGCGTTTGGCCAAACAGTTGGTGCTGCTGTTGATACTTCTGTGGCTCCTGCTGCTGATGCGGAGGAGGATGATTATGTGGGAGATTATGAGGATGAGGTTGATCAAAATCAGCACTACGTGCAGCCACCTGCACCACCACCAGCAGGTCGACCTCAGGTATATATTCGTAATGGTAGGCCTGCACCACCACCTTAGGTACGAGATGATGTCCATATTCCTAAACTGAAATTTAATATTCCACCATTTGAGGGTAGATATGTTCCTGATATATATCTTACTTGGGAGTTAGAAACTGAACAACGATTTACATGTTTACAATATCCTGAGGAGAGACGAGTTGCTGCTGCTGTTTGTGCTTTCACTAGTTTTGCATGTGTATGGTGGTCTGAACATTGTAGATTATATCCTATTCCAACTACTTGGGCTGCTTTGAAAACTGCTATGCGTACTCGTTGGGTTCCACCATATTATCAACGTGAATTGCTTCAAAAATTACAGCGTTTAAGACAAGGGAAAAATTCTGTAGAAGAATATTATCAGGAATTACAAATTGGCATGATTAGATGTGGTATTGTTGAGGAGAATGAAGCTATGCTTGCACGTTTTCTGGGTCGATTAAATAGAGAGATTCAGACCATTCTAGACTATAAGGAGTATACTAATATCACTCGTTTATTCCATCTTGCTTGTAAAGCTGAACGTGAAGTGCAGGATCGACAAGCATTGGGGCGAACTAACTTTTCTGCAGGCCGACCTTCATCATGGACACCACATGCATCTTCTACTTCAACTGCACCAGCACCTCCATCCGGTGCCACCTCCAGCCGTGATACAAGAAAACAGGCACAACCACCATTATCTGCCAAGAGCGCACCTGCGGGGCCTGCACAGCGTTCTTCTTCCATGGCATCAACAGGGCACATGATGAGGACATCAATACAATTGTTACACCCACAGCCCCTGCTGCTATACATACTGGACCAATTACTAGAGCTCGTGCACGCCAACTAAATTACCAGGTACTTTCGTTTCTTGGTAATGATTCTAATATTCATGAGAATATGATGCTGCCTAAATTGGATACATTTGTTTTGCTTACAAATGAAGGGCCTAGCTTGGAGAAGGATGAACATTGGAGCAAGAACAAGCATGGAGATGATGGCATGCGCAAGGGGAACAAGAACGGAGTTACAAGTGATGATTTCAGGACTTTGAAGCCACCATAATGGGTGCATGAAGCCTTGGACGAAATATACAAGATGCCACTTCATAAATTTCGTCCCGAGGCTATTTTAGGTGCTGCGTCACCTTATTATTGGGCCAGGCCCATGTAATTTCGAAATACATAAGTATAGGCTATTTTTAGAGTCCGTATGTGTGGGGAAACAAGAGATAGGGTTGATTTCGGATCCCTCCACCAAGGGCCACGAAATTCCCCCCCTCTTCCTCCATATATACAGCCCTTAGGGCATCGTTTAGACTTTGGGGTTTTGTTTAGATTAAAAGTTCGCCATAGCTGCAACTTCGCGTACTTCGTTTGTGTTCAACGACCAGACAAAGGCGTCACAGAACCCCACCTTGATCAATAAAGCTTTCATCTTATATTCGCAATATCCAGATTGCAATCTTAGTTTCTTGCTTGTTCTTCGTTTGCTCGCAGGAAACAGACCCTCGTGGTCAGGTTGATCGTGCTCCGGCGTGGTCAATAACCTCTCGGAGTTGGTTTAGCGATTGCTAAGGCGCGACGTCCTCGCACGTTCGTAGTCGGATCGTCAAAGTCGACTTCCACCAAAGCGAAATCCACCATCTCATCGAAAGACGGGACACCTCCGCCTCTATCAAGTGGTACCAGATTTCCAGGTTGCTCGGTGAGATTTTACAGTTTTTCGTAGTTTAGATCGAGTCTGTTCTTCATACCTATAGTCCACGAAAAAGCCAAAAAAAAATTAGGGTTAGTTCATCCCATCCGAACCAATCTGAGCCTTGCATAATCTTTTCTGTATTTGCTTTGTTGAATTTGCGGTTGCATCGTCGTGTTCAGTTGCTGGTCTTAGCGTCTAGTCTTTTAGAGTTTCGAGTTCTGTTCACAAGTTGTCACGCCGTCGCCGCACCATCATCATCGCCCCTGCCATCTACCACCACCGCTCCGAATCCGTATCCATATACCACCACCAATCCGTGTCCATATACCACCACCGATCCATATCCAAATACTACCACCGCTGCCATATACCACCACCATATATCCACCACCAATCCGAGTTCCTTGCTTATTAGGTTTGTTTTCGGGATCAATCTAGATTCCGATTCGTGTTTCCTTGCCGGAGTAGGAGTCGGGTAGCCACGCTCCGTTTAGGCCCAAAATTTTTCGAAAACGCATTTTTCGAAAAAAATTCTGGCTATCCTATTTTTAGGTGTTTCTGAGTGTTTTGAGACAGGTGCCATTATAGGAAGTTTTTTTTGACCCGTTTCCAGTTTTTGGGTCCGGGCAGTCAAAAAAAAATTGGTCAAAAAAATTTCGTGCCCATCCTGTCAGTTTGAGCTAAGAAGAGTTTTGAGACACTCGCCATTATAGTGATTTTTCGCAAAAAAAAAAGCAGCGCAAAAAAAAAGAGCGCAAAAAAAAAAATTCCAGAGTGTGCTTTGCCCTTGTTTACGTGCCGCGCCGTGATTTTGTTAGTGTTCTAGGCTCGCGTCTCTAGCACAGTCTAGCCTAGGACCAGCACAGTACCGTCGTTGAGCGTTTATTCAACTTTGCATCTCTGAATTGATTATTGCTGACCCTTTTTGCTACCATATTATAAGCCTTCCCAGCTCCACATACATCTACGTCGTGTGTTTGACTCTCCCTGGTAATCGCTCTATCCAAGCTTTGAGAGTTTTTGACTACAACGGTTGCCGATCACCGCCTGCTGCTGGGTAAGAACTGGTAAAAATTTGAGATTTGCTTGACGGATTTGTGACACCCACCACCACCACTTGTTCGTAGTCTGTAGGATCATATTCTTGTGTGTTTCTATTGCTGTTAACCATGCCAGGATCACAAGCCGACGAGATTGACTGGGAGAATTTATCGAACAAGGAGCTTCATGATAAGTTTCAGCAAATGATGACTGAACAGGTGCAAGATGTGCTGAACAATTTTGAAGAAGCCATGGAGAAGATCACTGGCTTTGAGAAGACGTTCGAAACAAAGCTCGATAACAAGTTTAATGAATTGCTCGCGCGTCTTCCACCACCACCACCCGCTGCAGCTAACGCACCTCTCCAACAACAACAACAACAACGACTACCTCCACGTCGCGAAGCAGACCTCCGCCGAGCAAGCCGTGTTCCTCTTGCGTTTGGCCAAACTGTTGGTGCTGCTGTTGATACTTCTGTGGCTCCTGCTGCTGATGCGGAGGAGGATGATTATGTGGGAGACTATGAGGATGAGGTTGATCAAAATCAACACTATGTGCAGCCACCTGTACCACCACCAGCAGGTCGACCTCAGGTATATCTTCGTAATGGTAGGCCTGCACCACCACCTCAGGTACGAGATGATGTCCATATTCCTAAACTGAAATTGAATATTCCACCATTTGAGGGTAGATATGTTCCTGATATATATCTTACTTGGGAGTTAGAAACTGAACAACGATTTACATGTTTACAATATCCTGAGGAGAGACGAGTTGCTGCTGCCGTTTGTGCTTTCACTAGTTTTGCATGTGTATGGTGGTCTGAACATTGTAGATTATATCCTATTCCAACTACTTGGGCTGCTTTGAAAACTGCTATGCGTACGCGTTGGGTTCCACCATATTATCAACGTGAATTGCTTCAAAAATTGCAGCGTTTAAGACAAGGAAAAAATTCTGTAGAAGAATATTATCAGGAATTACAAACTGGCATGATTCGATGTGGTATTGTTGAGGAGAATGAAGCTATGCTTGCACGTTTTCTGGGTGGATTAAATAGAGAGATTCAGACCATTCTAGACTATAAGGAGTATACTAATATCACTCGTTTATTCCATCCTGCTTGTAAAGCTGAACGTGAAGTGCAGGATCGACAAGCATTGGCGCGAACTAACTTTTCTGCAGGCCGACCTTCATCATGGACACCACGTGCATCTTCTACTTCAACTGCGCCAGCACCTCCATCCGGTGCCACCTCCAGCCGTGATACAAGAAAACAGGCACAACCACCATTATCTGCCAAGAGCGCACCTGTGGGGCCTGCACAGCGTTCTTCTTCTTCCATGGCATCAACAGGGCACACAAGTGATATTATTTGTCGTCGTTGTAAGGGAGGAGGTCATTATGCGAGGGAATGCAAATCTCCGCGTGTGATGATTGCTACCGCGGATGGTGGATATGAGTCCGCTAGTGACTATGATGAGGAGACATTGGCTCTTATTACACGTGAAGAACATGGTGGAGATGATTCTGATCATGAGACGCAATACATGGCTCCTGAAGACGCTGACAGGTATGAATGTTTAGTTGCTCAACGTGTTTTGAGTGTGCAGGTCACACAAGCTGAGCAAAATCAGAGGCACAATTTGTTCCATACCAAGGGAGTTGTGAAGGAACGTTCTGTGCGCGTCATAATAGACGGAGGGAGCTGCAACAACTTGGCTAGCATGGAGATGGTGGAGAAGCTTTCTCTCACCACAAGACCTGATGAGGACATCAATACAATTGTTACACCCACAGCCCCTGCTACTATACATACTGGACCAATTACTAGAGCTCGTGCACGCCAACTAAATTACCAGGTACTTTCGTTTCTTGGTAATGATTCTAATGTTCATGAGAATATGATGCTGCCTAAATTGGATACATTTGTTTTGTTTACAAATGAAGGGCCTAGCTTGGAGAAGGATGAACATTGGAGCAAGAACAAGCATGGAGATGATGGCATGCGCAAGGGGAACAAGAACGGAGTTACAAGTGATGATTTCAGGACTTTGAAGCCACCATAATGGGTGCATGAAGCCTTGGACGAAATATACAAGATGCCACTTCATAAATTTCGTCCCGAGGCTATTTTAGGTGCTGCGTCACCTTATTATTGGGCCAGGCCCATGTAATTTCGAAATACATAAGTATAGGCTATTTTTAGAGTCCGTATGTGTGGGGAAACAAGAGATAGGGTTGATTTCGGATCCCTCCACCAAGGGCCACGAAATTCCCCCCCTCTTCCTCCATATATACAGCCCTTAGGGCATCGTTTAGACTTTGGGTTTTGTTTAGATTAAAAGTTCGCCATAGCTGCAACTTCGCGTACTTCGTTTGTGTTCAACGACCAGACAAAGGCGTCACAGAACCCCACCTTGATCAATAAAGCTATCATCTTATATTCGCAATATCCAGATTGCAATCTTAGTTTCTTGCTTGTTCTTCGTTTGCTCGCAGGAAACAGACCCTCGTGGTCAGGTTGATCGTGCTCCGGCGTGGTCAATAACCTCTCGGAGTTGGTTTAGCGATTGCTAAGGCGCGACGTCCTCGCACGTTCGTAGTCGGATCGTCAAAGTCGACTTCCACCAAAGCGATATCCATCATCTCATCGAAAGATCGGGACCCTCGCCTCTATCAAGTGGTATCAGATTTCCAGGTTGCTCGGTGAGATTTTACAGTTTTTCGTAGTTTAGATCGAGTCTGTTCTTCATACCTATAGTCCACGAAAAAGCCAAAAAAAATTAGGGTTAGTTCATCCCATCCGAACCAATCTGAGCCTTGCATAATCTTTTCTGTATTTGCTTTGTTGAATTTGCGGTTGCATCGTCGTATTCAGTTGCTGGTCTTAGCGTCTAGTCTTTTAGAGTTTCGAGTTCTGTTCACAAGTTGTCACGCCGTCGCCGCACCATCATCATCGCCCCTGCCATATACCACCACCATATATCCACCACCAATCCGAGTTCCTTGCTTATTAGGTTTGTTTTCGGGATCAATCTAGATTCCGATTCGTGTTTCCTTGCCGGAGTAGGTTTCGGAAAAAAAAAAAAATTCGAAAACGCATTTTTCGAAAAAATTTCTGGCTATCCTATTTTTAGGTGTTTCTGAGTGTTTTGAGACAGGTGCCATTATAGGAAGTTTTTTTTGACCCGTTTCCAGTTTTTGGGTCCGGGCAGTCAAAAAA
>NC_057804.1:318654261-318669339 GCF_018294505.1 Triticum aestivum | reverse complement strand
AAAAAAAAAATCCAGAGTGTGCTTTTCCCTTGTTTACGTGCCGCGCCGTGATTTTGTTAGTGTTCTAGGCTCGCGTCTCTAGCACAGTCTAGCCTAGGACCAGCACAGTACCGTCGTTGAGCGTTTATTCAACTTTGCATCTCTGAATTGATTATTGCTGACCCTTTTTGCTACCATATTATAAGCCTTCCCAGCTCCACATACATCTACGTCGTGTGTTTAACTCTCCCTGGTAATCGCTCTATCCAAGCTTTGAGAGTTTTTGACTACAACGGTTGCCGATCACCGCCTGCTGCTGGGTAAGAACTGGTAAGAATTTGAGATTTGCTTGACGGATTTGTGACACCCACCACCACCACTTGTTCGTAGTCTGTAGGATCATATTCTTGTGTGTTTCTATTGCTGTTAACCATGCCAGGATCACAAGCCGACGAGATTGACTGGGAGAATTTATCGAACAAGGAGCTTCATGATAAGTTTCAGCAAATGATGACTGAACAGGTGCAAGATGTGCTGAACAATTTTGAAGAAGCCATGGAGAAGATCACTGGCTTTGAGAAGACGTTCGAAACAAAGCTCGATAACAAGTTTAATGAATTGCTCGCGCGTCTTCCACCACCACCACCCGCTGCAGCTAACGCACCTCTCCAACAACAACAACAACAACGACTACCTCCACGTCGCGAAGCAGACCTCCGCCGAGCAAGCCGTGTTCCTCTTGCGTTTGGCCAAACTGTTGGTGCTGCTGTTGATACTTCTGTGGCTCCTGCTGCTGATGCGGAGGAGGATGATTATGTGGGAGACTATGAGGATGAGGTTGATCAAAATCAACACTATGTGCAGCCACCTGTACCACCACCAGCAGGTCGACCTCAGGTATATCTTCGTAATGGTAGGCCTGCACCACCACCTCAGGTACGAGATGATGTCCATATTCCTAAACTGAAATTGAATATTCCACCATTTGAGGGTAGATATGTTCCTGATATATATCTTACTTGGGAGTTAGAAACTGAACAACGATTTACATGTTTACAATATCCTGAGGAGAGACGAGTTGCTGCTGCCGTTTGTGCTTTCACTAGTTTTGCATGTGTATGGTGGTCTGAACATTGTAGATTATATCCTATTCCAACTACTTGGGCTGCTTTGAAAACTGCTATGCGTACGCGTTGGGTTCCACCATATTATCAACGTGAATTGCTTCAAAAATTGCAGCGTTTAAGACAAGGGAAAAATTCTGTAGAAGAATATTATCAGGAATTACAAACTGGCATGATTAGATGTGGTATTGTTGAGGAGAATGAAGCTATGCTTGCACGTTTTCTAGGTGGATTAAATAGAGAGATTCAGACCATTCTAGACTACAAGGAGTATACTAATATCACTCGTTTATTCCATCTTGCTTGTAAAGCTGAACGTGAAGTGCAGGATCGACAAGCATTGGGGCGAACTAACTTTTCTGCAGGCCGACCTTCATCATGGACACCACGTGCATCTTCTACTTCAACTGCACCAGCACCTCCATCCGGTGCCACCTCCAGCCGTGATACAAGAAAACAGGCACAACCACCATTATCTGCCAAGAGCGCACCTGCGGGGCCTGCACAGCGTTCTTCTTCTTCCATGGCATCAACAGGGCACACAAGTGATATTATTTGTCGTCGTTGTAAGGGAGGAGGTCATTATGCGAGAGAATGCAAATCTCCGCGTGTGATGATTGCTACCGCGGATGGTGGCTATGAGTCCGCTAGTGACTATGATGAGGAGACTTTGGCTCTTATTACACGTGAAGAACATGGTGGAGATGATTCTGATCATGAGACGCAATACATGGCTCCTGAAGACGCTGACAGGTATGAATGTTTAGTTGCTCAACGTGTTTTGAGTGTGCAGGTCACACAAGCTGAGCAAAATCAGAGGCACAATTTGTTCCATACCAAGGGAGTTGTGAAGGAACGTTCTGTGCGCGTCATAATAGACGGAGGGAGCTGCAACAACTTGGCTAGCATGGAGATGGTGGAGAAGCTTTCTCTCACCACAAGACCACATCCACATCCTTACTACATCCAATGGTTCAACAACAGCGGCAAGGTTAAGGTAACACGTACTGTTCGTGTGCATTTTAGTATCTCTACATATGTTGATTATGTTGATTGTGATGTGGTACCTATGCAAGCATGTTCCTTATTACTTGGTAGACCATGGCAATTTGATAAAAATTCTGTACACCATGGTAGAAACAATCACTATACTCTTGTTCATAAGGATAAAAATATTACTTTGCTTCCTATGACTCCTGATTCCATTTTGAAAGATGATATGCTTGATGAATTGAGTGGCTCTACAATATTCTCCAAAGTTGATTTGCGTAGTGGCTACCATCAAATTCGTATGAAATTGGGAGATGAATGGAAAACAGCATTTAAAACTAAGTTTGGATTATATGAGTGGTTAGTCATGCCTTTTGGGTTAACTAATGCACCTAGTACTTTCATGAGATTAATGAACGAAGTTTTACGTGCTTTCATTGGACGATTTGTGGTAGTTTACTTTGATGACATACTGATTTATAGCAGATCTTTGGAAGAACATTTGGAACATTTACGTGCTGTTTTTATTGCTCTACGTGATGCACGTTTGTTTGGTAACCTTGGGAAGTGCACCTTTTGCACCGACCGAGTATCTTTTCTTGGCTATGTTGTTACTCCACAGGGAATTGAAGTTGACAAAGCCAAGATTGAAGTTATTGAGAGTTGGCCGCAGCCCAAAACGGTCACACAAGTGAGGAGTTTTCTTGGCCTCGCTGGATTCTATAGGCGTTTTGTGAGAGATTTCAGCACCATTGCTGCACCTCTCAACGAGCTTACAAAGAAGGATGTGCCTTTTGTTTGGGGTACCGCACAGGAAGAAGCCTTCACGGTATTGAAAGATAAGTTGACACATGCTCCTTTACTCCAACTTCCTGATTTTAATAAGACTTTTGAGCTTGAATGTGATGCTAGTGGAATTGGGTTAGGAGGTGTGTTATTACAAGATGGCAAACCTGTTGCATACTTTTCTGAAAAATTGAGTGGGCCTAGTCTGAATTATTCTACTTATGATAAAGAATTATATGCTCTTGTTCGGACTTTAGAAACATGGCAACATTATTTATGGCCCAAAGAATTTGTTATACATTCTGATCATGAATCTTTGAAACATATTAAAAGTCAAGCTAAACTGAATCGTAGACATGCTAAATGGGTTGAATTCATTGAGACTTTCCCTTATGTCATTAAACACAAGAAGGGAAAAGAAAATGTTATTGCTGATGCATTGTCTCGTCGCTATACTATGCTTTCACAACTTGACTTCAAAATATTTGGTTTGGAGACCATCAAAGATCAATATGTGCATGATGCTGATTTTAAAGATGTAATGCAGAATTGTAAAGTAGGAAGAATGTGGAACAAGTTTGTCGTTAACGATAGATTTGTGTTTCGTGCTAACAAGCTATGCATTCCAGCTAGCTCCGTTCGTCTTTTGTTGTTGCAGGAGGCGCATGGAGGAGGATTAATGGGACACTTTGGCGTGAAGAAGACGGAGGACGTACTTGCTACACATTTCTTTTGGCCAAAGATAAGACGGGATGTTGAGCGTTTTATTGCTCGATGCATTACATGTCAAAAAGCTAAGTCACGACTCAATCCTCATGGTTTATATATGCCTTTGCCTGTACCTAGTCTTCCTTGGGAGGATATATCTATGGACTTTGTTTTAGGTTTACCTCGAACAAAGAAGGGGAGGGATAGCATATTTGTTGTCATGGATAGATTCTCGAAAATGGCACACTTTATACCATGTCATAAAAGCGATGATGCTGTTAATGTTGCTGATTTGTTCTTTCGTGAAATTATTCGCTTGCATGGTGTGTCAAATACTATTGTTTCAGATCGTGATACTAAATTTCTTAGCCACTTTTGGAGATGTTTATGGGCTAAGTTGGGGACTAAACTGCTTTTTAGTACTACTTGTCACCCCCAAACTAATGGACAAACTGAAGTAGTCAATAGAACGTTGTCTACTATGCTTAGGGCTGTTTTGAAGAATAATAAGAAAATGTGGGAGGAATGCTTGCCTCATATTGAATTTGCTTATAATCGTTCATTGCATTCTACTACTAAGATGTGCCCTTTTGAAGTTGTGTATGGTTTCCTACCTCGTGCACCTATTGATTTGTTGCCTCTTCCATCTTCGGAGAAGGTTAATTTTGATGCTAAACAACGTGCTGAATTGATATTAGAAATGCATGAGTTAACTAAGGAAAACATTGAGCGTAAGGATAGATTTCCTGATTTGCGCAAATCAAAGCTAATGCCACGTGCTGATGGTCCCTTTAAGGTGTTAGAGAAAATAAATGATAATGCATATAAACTTGAGCTGCCTGCAGATTTTGGGGTTAGTCCCACTTTTAACATTGCAGATTTGAAGCCTTATTTGGGTGAGGAAGATGAGCTTCCATCGAGGACGACTTCATTTCAAGAAGGGGAGGATGATGAGGACATCAATACAATTGTTACACCCACAGCCCCTGCTGCTATACATACTGGACCAATTACTAGAGCTCGTGCACGCCAACTAAATTACGAGGTACTTTCGTTTCTTGGTAATGATTCTAATATTCATGAGAATATGATGCTGCCTAAATTGGATACATTTGTTTTGCTTACAAATGAAGGGCCTAGCTTGGAGAAGGATGAACATTAGAGCAAGAACAAGCATGGAGATGATGGCATGCGCAAGGGGAACAAGAACGGAGTTACAAGTGATGATTTCAGGACTTTGAAGCCACCATAATGGGTGCATGAAGCCTTGGACGAAATATACAAGATGCCACTTCATAAATTTCGTCCCGAGGCTATTATAGGTGCTGCGTCACCTTATTATTGGGCCAGGCCCATGTAATTTCGAAATACATAAGTATAGGCTATTTTTAGAGTCCGTATGTGTGGGGAAACAAGAGATAGGGTTGATTTCGGACCCCTCCACCAAGGGCCACGAAATTCCCCCCCTCTTCCTCCATATATACAGCCCTTAGGGCATCGTTTAGACTTTGGGTTTTGTTTAGATTAAAAGTTCGCCATAGCTGCAACTTCGCGTACTTCGTTTGTGTTCAACGACCAGACAAAGGCGTCACAGAACCCCACCTTGATCAATAAAGCTATCATCTTATATTCGCAATATCCAGATTGCAATCTTAGTTTCTTGCTTGTTCTTCGTTTGCTCGCAGGAAACAGACCCTCGTGGTCAGGTTGATCGTGCTCCGGCGTGGTCAATAACCTCTCGGAGTTGGTTTAGCGATTGCTAAGGCGCGACGTCCTCGCACGTTCGTAGTCGGATCGTCAAAGTCGACTTCCACCAAAGCGATATCCATCATCTCATCGAAAGATCGGGACCCTCGCCTCTATCAGCACACAAGTGATATTATTTGTCGTCGTTGTAAGGGAGGAGGTCATTATGCGAGAGAATGCAAATCTCCGCGTGTGATGATTTCTACCGCGGATGGTGGATATGAGTCTGCTAGTGACTATGATGAGGAGACTTTGGCTCTTATTACACGTGAAGAACATGGTGGAGATGATTCTGATCATGAGACGCAATACATGGCTCTTGAAGACGCTGACAGGTATGAATGTTTAGTTGCTCAACGTGTTTTGAGTGTGCAGATCACACAAGCTGTGCAAAATCAGAGGCACAATTTGTTCCATACCAAGGGAGTTGTGAAGGAACGTTCTGTGCGCGTCATCATAGACGGAGGGAGCTGCAACAACTTGGCTAGCATGGAGATGGTGGAGAAGCTTTCTCTCACCACAAGACCACATCCACATCCTTACTACATCCAATGGTTCAACAACAGCGGCAAGGTTAAGGTAACACGTACTGTTCGTGTGCATTTTAGTATCTCTACATATGCTGATTATGTTGATTGTGATGTGGTACCTATGCAAGCATGTTCCTTATTACTTGGTAGACCATGGCAATTTGATAAAAATTCTGTACACCATGGTAGAAACAATCACTATACTCTTGTTCATAAGGATAAAAATATTACTTTGCTTCCTATGACTCCTGATTCCATTTTGAAAGATGATATTAATAGAGCTAATAAAGCACAACAGGAGAAGAATAAGAGTGAAAATCAGATTGTGGCAAAAGAATTTGAGCAACAAATGAAGCCTAATAATAAACCATCTAGTGTTGCTTCTGAAATTAAATTGAAAAGTGCATGTTTCTTTGCCACCAAATCTGATATTGATGAGCTAGATTTCAGCAAATCTGTTTGCTATGCTTTTGTGTGCAAAGATGATAGAGGCAGAGGTGTCCCGTCTTTCGATGAGAAGATGGATATCGCTTGGTGGAAGTCGACTTTGACGATTCGACTACGAACGTGCGAGGACGTCGCGCCTTAGCAATCGCTAAACCAACTTCGAGAGGTTATTGACCACGCCGGAGCACGATCAACCTGACCACGAGGGTCTGTTTCCTGCGAGCAAACGAAGAACAAGCAAGAAACTAAGATTGCAATCTGGATATTGCGAATATAAGATGAAAGCTTTATTGATCAAGGTGGGGTTCTGTGACGCCTTTGTCTGGTCGTTGAACACAAACGAAGTACGCGAAGTTGCAGCTATGGCGAACTTTTAATCTAAACAAAACCCAAAGTCTAAACGATGCCCTAAGGGCTGTATATATGGAGGAAGAGGGGGGGAATTTCGTGGCCCTTGGTGGAGGGGTCCGAAATCAACCCTATCTCTTGTTTCCCCACACATACGGACTCTAAAAATAGCCTATACTTATGTATTTCGAAATTACATGGGCCTGGCCCAAAAATAAGGTGACGCAGCACCTAAAATAGCCTCGGGACGAAATTTATGAAGTGGCATCTTGTATATTTCGTCCAAGGCTTCATGCACCCATTATGGTGGCTTCAAAGTCCTGAAATCATCACTTGTAGCTCCGTTCTTGTTCCCCTTACGCATGCCATCATCTCCATGCTTGTTCTTGCTCCAATGTTCATCCTTCTCCAAGCTAGGCCCTTCATTTGTAAGCAAAACAAATGTATCCAATTTAGGCAGCATCATATTCTCATGAACATTAGAATCATTACCAAGAAACGAAAGTACCTGGTAATTTAGTTGGCGTGCACGAGCTCTAGTAATTGGTCCAGTATGTATAGCAGCAGGGGCTGTGGGTGTAACAATTGTATTGATGTCCTCATCATCCTCCCCTTCTTGAAATGAAGTCGTCCTCGACGGAAGTTCATCTTCCTCACCCAAATACGGCTTCAAATCTGCAATGTTAAAAGTGGGACTAACCCCAAAATCTGCAGGCAGCTCAAGTTTATATGCATTATCATTTATTTTCTCTAACACCTTAAAAGGACCATCAGCACGTGGCATTAGCTTTGATTTGCGCAAATCAGGAAATCTATCCTTACGCAAATGTAACCAAACAAGATCTCCGGGTGCAAACACAACATGTTTTCTACCCTTATCTCCAGCAAGTTTATATTTAGCATTCATACGCTCAATGTTTTCCTTAGTTAACTCATGCATTTTTAAAATTAATTCAGCACGTTGTTTAGCATCAAAATTAACCTTCTCCGAAGATGGAAGAGGCAACAAATCAATAGGTGCACGAGGTAGGAAACCATACACAACTTCAAAAGGGCACATCTTAGTAGTAGAATGCAATGAACGATTATAAGCAAATTCAATATGAGGCAAGCATTCCTCCCACATTTTCTTATTATTCTTCAAAACAGCCCTAAGCATAGTAGACAATGTTCTATTGACTACTTCAATTGTCCATCAGTTTGGGGGTGACAAGTAGTACTAAAAAGCAGTTTAGTCCCCAACTTAGCCCATAAACATCTCCAAAAGTGGCTAAGAAATTTAGTATCACGATCTGAAACAATAGTATTTGGCACACCATGCAAGCGAATAATTTCACGAAAGAACAAATCAGCAACATTAACAGCATCATCGCTTTTATGACATGGTATAAAGTGTGCCATTTTCGAGAATCTATCCACGACAACAAATATGCTATCCCTCCCCTTCTTTGTTCGAGGTAAACCTAAAACAAAGTCCATAGATATATCTTCCCAAGGAACACTAGGTACAGGCAAAGGCATATATAAACCATGAGGATTGAGTCGTGACTTAGCTTTTTGACATGTAGTGCATCGAGCAATAAAACGCTCAACATCCCGTCTCATCTTTGGCCAAAAGAAATGTGTAGCAAGTACGTCCTCCATCTTCTTCACGCCAAAGTGTCCCATTAATCCTCCTCCATGCGCCTCCTGCAACAACAAAAGACGAACGGAGCTAGCTAGAATGCATAGCTTGTTAGCACGAAACACAAATCCATCGTTAACGACGAACTTGTTCCACATTCTTCCTTCTTTACAATTCTGCATTACATCTTTAAAATCAGCATCATGCACATATTGATCTTTGATGGTCTCCAAACCAAATATTTTGAAGTCAAGTTGTGAAAGCATAGTATAGCGGCGAGACAATGCATCAGCAATAACATTTTCTTTTCCCTTCTTGTGTTTAATGACATAAGGAAAAGTCTCAATGAATTCAACCCATTTAGCATGTCTACGATTCAGTTTAGCTTGTCTTTTAATATGTTTCAAAGATTCATGATCAGAATGTATAACAAATTCTTTGGGCCATAAATAATGTTGCCATGTTTCTAAAGTCCGAACAAGAGCATATAATTCTTTATCATAAGTAGAATAATTCAGACTAGGCCCACTCAATTTTTCAGAAAAGTATGCAACAGGTTTGCCATCTTGTAATAACACACCGCCTAATCCAATTCCACTAGCATCACATTCAAGCTCAAAAGTCTTATTAAAATCAGGAAGTTGGAGTAAAGGAGCATGTGTCAACTTATCTTTCAATACCGAGAAGGCTTCTTCCTGTGCGGTACCCCAAAGAAAAGGCACATCTTTCTTTGTAAGCTCATTGAGAGGTGCAGCAATGGTGCTAAAATCTCTCACAAAACGCCTATAGAATCCAGCGAGGCCTAGAAAACTCCTCACTTGTGTGACCGTTTTGGGTTGCGGCCAACTCTCAATAGCTTCAATCTTGGCTTTATCAACTTCAATTCCCTGTGGAGTAACAACATAGCCAAGAAAAGATACTCGGTCGGTGCAAAAGGTGCACTTCCCAAGGTTACCAAACAAACGTGCATCACGTAGAGCAATAAAAACAGCATGTAAATGTTCCAAATGTTCTTCCAAAGATCTGCTATAAATCAATATGTCATCAAAGTAAACTACCACAAATCGTCCAATGAAAGCACGTAAAACTTCGTTCATTAATCTCATGAAAGTACTAGGTGCATTAGTTAACCCAAAAGGCATGACTAACCACTCATATAATCCAAACTTAGTTTTGAATGCTGTTTTCCATTCATCTCCCAATTTCATACGAATTTGATGGTATCCACTACGCAAATCAACTTTGGAGAATATTGTAGAGCCACTCAATTCATCAAGCATATCATCTAGCCTAGGAATAGGATGACGATAACGAATAGTAATATTATTAATGCCTCTACAATCAACACACATACGTGATGTACCATCCTTTTTCGGCACTACAATAATAGGAACAGCACAAGGACTAAGGGATTCGCGTATATAACCTTTGTCGAGAAGCTCTTGTACTTGACGCATAATCTCCTTCGTCTCCTCTGGATTGGTACGGTATGGTGCACGGTTTGGCAGTGAAGCACCGGGAATTAAGTCAATCTGATGCTCAATCCCTCGAATAGGCGGTAATCCCGGTGGCACGTCTTGTGGAAAGACGTCAGCGAACTCCTGCAAAATGTTAGTGACAGCAGGAGGCAAAGAGGAAGGCACGTCCTCGAATGAAAATAATGCCTCTTTGCACACAAAAGCATAGCAAAGAGATTTGCTGAAATCTAGCTCATCAATATCAGATTTGGTGGCAAATAAACATGCACTTTTCAATTTAATTTCAGAAGCAACACTAGATGGTTTATTATTAGGCTTCATTTGTTGCTCAAATTCTTTTGCCACAATCTGATTTTCACTCTTATTCGTCTCCTGTTTTGCTTTATTAGCTCTATTAATATCATCTTTCAAAATGGAATCAGGAGTCATAGGAAGCAAAGTAATATTTTTATCCTTATGAACAAGAGTATAGTGATTGTTTCTACCATGGTGTACAGAATTTTTATCAAATTGCCATGGTCTACCAAGTAATAAGGAACATGCTTGCATAGGTACCACATCACAATCAACATAATCAGCATATGTAGAGATACTAAAATGCACACGAACAGTACGTGTTACCTTAACCTTGCCGCTGTTGTTGAACCATTGGATGTAGTACGGATGTGGATGTGGTCTTGTGGTGAGAGAAAGCTTCTCCACCATCTCCATGCTAGCCAAGTTGTTGCAGCTCCCTCCGTCTATTATGACGCGCACAGAACGTTCCTTCACAACTCCCTTGGTATGGAACAAATTGTGCCTCTGATTTTGCTCAGCTTGTGTGACCTGCACACTCAAAACACGTTGAGCAACTAAACATTCATACCTGTCAGCGTCTTCAGGAGCCATGTATTGCGTCTCATGATCAGAATCATCTCCACCATGTTCTTCACGTGTAATAAGAGCCAATGTCTCCTCATCATAGTCACTAGCGGACTCATATCCACCATCCGCGGTAGCAATCATCACACGCGGAGATTTGCATTCCCTCGCATAATGACCTCCTCCCTTACAACGACGACAAATAATATCACTTGTGTGCCCTGTTGATGCCATGGAAGAAGAAGAACGCTGTGCAGGACCCGCTGATGAGGACATCAATACAATTGTTACACCCACAGCCCCTGCTGCTATACATACTGGACCAATTACTAGAGCTCGTGCACGCCAACTAAATTACCAGGTACTTTCGTTTCTTGGTAATGATTCTAATGTTCATGAGAATATGATGCTGCCTAAATTGGATACATTTGTTTTGCTTACAAATGAAGGGCCTAGCTTGGAGAAGGATGAACATTGGAGCAAGAACAAGCATGGAGATGATGGCATGCGCAAGGGGAACAAGAACGGAGTTACAAGTGATGATTTCAGGACTTTGAAGCCACCATAATGGGTGCATGAAGCCTTGGACGAAATATACAAGATGCCACTTCATAAATTTCGTCCCGAGGCTATTTTAGGTGCTGCGTCACCTTATTATTGGGCCAGGTCCATGTAATTTCGAAATACATAAGTATAGGCTATTTTTAGAGTCCGTATGTGTGGGGAAACAAGAGATAGGGTTGATTTTGGACCCCTCCACCAAGGGCCACGAAATTCCCCCCTCTTCCTCCATATATACAGCCCTTAGGGCATCGTTTAGACTTTGGGTTTTGTTTAGATTAAAAGTTCGCCATAGCTGCAACTTCGCGTACTTCGTTTGTGTTCAACGACCAGACAAAGGCGTCACAGAACCCCACCTTGATCAATAAAGCTTTCATCTTATATTCGCAATATCCAGATTGCAATCTCAGTTTCTTGCTTGTTCTTCGTTTGCTCGCAGGAAACAGACCCTCGTGGTCAGGTTGATCGTGCTCCGGCGTGGTCAATAACCTCTCGGAGTTGGTTTAGCGATTGCTAAGGCGCGACGTCCTCGCACGTTCGTAGTCGGATCGTCAAAGTCGACTTCCACCAAAGCGAAATCCACCATCTCATCGAAAGACGGGACACCTTTGCCTCTATCATCAACACTACGTGCAGCCACCTGTACCACCACCAGCAGGTCGACCTCAGGTATATATTCGTAATGGTAGGCCTGCACCACCACCTCAGGTACGCGATGATGTCCATATTCCTAAACTGAAATTGAATATTCCACCATTTGAGGGTAGATATGTTCCTGATATATATCTTACTTGGGAGTTAGAAACTGAACAACGATTTACATGTTTACAATATCCTGAGGAGAGACGAGTTGCTGCTGCTATTTGTGCTTTCACTAGTTTTGCATGTGTATGGTGGTCTGAACATTGTCGATTATATCCTATTCCAACTACTTGGGCTGCTTTGAAAACTGCTATGCGTACGCGTTGGGTTCCACCATATTATCAACGTGAATTGCTTCAAAAATTGCAGCGTTTAAGACAAGGAAAAAATTCTGTAGAAGAATATTATCAGGAATTACAAACTGGCATGATTAGATGTGGTATTGTTGAGGAGAATGAAGCTATGCTTGCACGTTTTCTGGGTGGATTAAATAGAGAGATTCAGACCATTCTAGACTATAAGGAGTATACTAATATCACTCGTTTATTCCATCTTGCTTGTAAAGCTGAACGTGAAGTGCAGGATCGACAAGCATTGGGGCGAACTAACTTTTCTGCAGGCCGACCTTCATCATGGACACCACGTGCATCTTCTACTTCAACTGCACTAGCACCTCCATCCGGTGCCACCTCCAGCCGTGATACAAGAAAACAGGCACAACCACCATTATCTGCCAAGAGCACACCTGCGGGGCCTGCACAGCGTTCTTCTTCTTCCATGTCATCAACAGGGCACACAAGTGATATTATTTGTCGTCGTTGTAAGGGAGGAGGTCATTATGCGAGGGAATGCAAATCTCCGCGTGTGATGATTGCTACTGCGGATGGTGGATATGAGTCCGCTAGTGACTATGATGAGGAGACATTGGCTCTTATTACACGTGAAGAACATGGTGGAGATGATTCTGATCATGAGACGCAATACATGGCTCCTGAAGACGCTGACAGGTATGAATGTTTAGTTGCTCAACGTGTTTTGAGTGTGCAGGTCACACAAGCTGAGCAAAATCAGAGGCACAATTTGTTCCATACCAAGGGAGTTGTGAAGGAACGTTCTGTGCGCGTCATAATAGACGGAGGGAGCTGCAACAACTTGGCTAGCATGGAGATGGTGGAGAAGCTTTCTCTCACCACAAGACCACATCCACATCCGTACTACATCCAATGGTTCAACAACAGCGGCAAGGTTAAGGTAACACGTACTGTTCGTGTGCATTTTAGTATCTCTACATATGCTGATTATGTTGATTGTGATGTGGTACCTATGCAAGCATGTTCCTTATTACTTGGTAGACCATGGCAATTTGATAAAAATTCTGTACACCATGGTAGAAACAATCACTATACTCTTGTTCATAAGGATAAAAATATTACTTTGCTTCCTATGACTCCTGATTCCATTTTGAAAGATGATATTAATAGAGCTAATAAAGCAAAACAGGAGACGAATAAGAGTGAAAATAAGATTGTGGCAAAAGAATTTGAGCAACAAATGAAACCTAATAATAAACCATCTAGTGTGATGAGGACATCAATACAATTGTTACACCCACAGCCCCTGCTGCTATACATACTGGACCAATTACTAGAGCTCGTGCACGCCAACTAAATTACCAGGTACTTTCGTTTCTTGGTAATGATTCTAATGTTCATGAGAATATGATGCTGCCTAAATTGGATACATTTGTTTTGCTTACAAATGAAGGGCCTAGCTTGGAGAAGGATGAACATTGGAGTAAGAACAAGCATGGAGATGATGGCATGCGCAAGGGGAACAATAACGGAGTTACAAGTGATGATTTCAGGACTTTGAAGCCACCATAATGGGTGCATGAAGCCTTGGACGAAATATACAAGATGCCACTTCATAAATTTCGTCCCGAGGCTATTTTAGGTGCTGCGTCACCTTATTATTGGGCCAGGCCCATGTAATTTCGAAATACATAAGTATAGGCTATTTTTAGAGTCCGTATGTGTGGGGAAACAAGAGATAGGGTTGATTTCGGACCCCTCCACCAAGGGCCACGAAATTCCCCCCTCTTCCTCCATATATACAGCCCTTAGGGCATCGTTTAGACTTTGGGTTTTGTTTAGATTAAAAGTTCGCCACAGCTGCAACTTCGCGTACTTCGTTTGTGTTCAACGACCAGACAAAGGCGTCACAGAACCCCACCTTGATCAATAAAGCTTTCATCTTATATTCGCAATATCCAGATTGCAATCTTAGTTTCTTGCTTGTTCTTCGTTTGCTCGTAGGAAACAGACCCTCGTGGTCAGGTTGATCGTGCTCCGGCGTGGTCAATAACCTCTCGAAGTTGGTTTAGCGATTGCTAAGGCGCGACGTCCTCGCACGTTCGTAGTCGGATCGTCAAAGTCGACTTCCACCAAAGCGATATCCATCATCTCATCGAAAGACGGGACACCTTTGCCTATATCAAGTGGTATCAGATTTCCAGGTTGCTCGGTGAGATTTTACAGTTTTTCGTAGTTTAGATCGAGTCTGTTCTTCATACCTACAGTCCACGAAAAAGCCACAAAAAAAATTAGGGTTAGTTCATCATATCCGAACCAATCTGAGCCTTTGCATAATCTTTTTAGGGTTTTGCATTGTTGAATTTGCGGTTGCATCATCATGTCTAGTTGCTGGTCTTAGAGTCTAGTCTTTTAGAGTTTCGAGTTCTGGTCATAAGTTGTCACGCCGCCGCCGCACCATCATCATCGCCCCTGCCATCTACCACCACCGCTTATCCGCCACCGCTCCGAATCCGTATCCATATACCACCACCGATTCATATACCACCACCGATTCATATCCATATCCATATACTACCACCGCTACCGCCACCGCTGCCATATACCACCACCATATATCCACCACCAATCCGAGTTCCTTGCATATTAGGTTTGTTTTCGAGATCCATCTAGATTCCGATTCGTGTTTCCTTGCCGGAGTAGGTTTCGGAAAAAAAAAAGTCGGGTAGCCACGCTCCGTTTAGGCCCAAAATTTTTCGAAAACGCATTTTTCGAAAAAAAATTTGGCTATCCTATTTTTAGGTGTTTCTGAGTGTTTTGAGACAGGTGCCATTATAGGAAGTTTTTTTTGACATGTTTCCAGTTTTTGGGTCCGGGCAGTTGAAAAAAAAAATTGTCGAAAAAAAAATTTCGTGCCCATCCTGTCAGTTTGACCTAGGAAGA
>NC_057804.1:318642586-318654161 GCF_018294505.1 Triticum aestivum | reverse complement strand
CACACATACGGACTCTAAAAATAGCCTATACTTATGTATTTCGAAATTACATGGGCCTGGCCCAATAATAAGGTGACGCAGCACCTAAAATAGCCTCGGGACGAAATTTATGAAGTGGCGTCTTGTATATTTCGTCCAAGGCTTCATGCACCCATTATGGTGGCTTCAAAGTCCTGAAATCATCACTTGTAACTCCGTTCTTGTTTCCCTTGCGCATGCCATCATCTCCATGCTTGTTCTTGCTCCAATGTTCATCCTTCTCCAAGCTAGGCCCTTCATTTGTAAGCAAAACAAATGTATCCAATTTAGGCAGCATCATATTCTCATGAACATTAGAATCATTACCAAGAAACGAAAGTACCTGGTAATTTAGTTGGCGTGCACGAGCTCTAGTAATTGGTCCAGTATGTATAGCAGCAGGGGCTGTGGGTGTAACAATTGTATTGATGTCCTCATCACTCTCGGAGTTGGTTTAGCGATTGCTAAGGCGTGACGTCCTCGCACGTTCGTAGTCGGATCGTCAAAGTCGACTTCCACCAAAGCGATATCCATCATCTCATCGAAAGACGGGACACCTCTGCCTCTATCAAGTTGTATCAGATTTCCAGGTTGCTCGGTGAGATTTTACAGTTTTTCGTAGTTTAGATCGAGTCTGTTCTTCATACCTACAGTCCACAAAAAAGCCACAAAAAAAATTACGGTTAGTTCATCATATCCGAACCAATCTGAGCCTTTGCATAATCTTTTTAGGGTTTTGCTTTGTTGAATTTGCGGTTGCATCGTCGTGTCTAGTTGCTGGTCTTAGAGTCTAGTCTTTTAGAGTTTCGAGTTCTGGTCATAAGTTGTCACGCCGCCGCCGCACCATCATCATCGCCCCTGCCATCTACCACCACCGCTTATCCGCCACCGCTTCGAATCCATATCCATATACCACCACCGCTGTCATATACCACCACCGCTACCATCTACCACCATATATCCACCACCAATCCGAGTTCTTGTCATATTAGGTTTGTTTTCGAGATCCATCTAGATTCCAATTTGTGTTTCCTTGCCGGAGTAGGTTTCGGAAAAAAAAAGAGTCCGGAAACCACCCTCCGTTTAGGCCCAAAATTTTTCGAAAACGTATTTTTCGAAAAAAATTCTGGCTATCCTATTTTTAGGTGTTTCTGAGTGTTTTGAGACAGGTGCCATTATAGGAAGTTTTTTTTGACCCATTTCCAGTTTTTGGGTCCGGGCAGTCGAAAAAAAATTGGTCGAAAAAATTTTGTGCCCATCCTGTCAGTTTGACCTAGGAAGAGTTTTGAGACACTCGCCATTATAGTGATTTTTCGCAAAAAAAATAAATAAGCAGCGCAAAAAAAAACAGCGCAAAAAAAAGAGCGAAAAAAAATTCCAGAGTGTGCTTTTCCCTTGTTTACGTGCCGCACCGTGATTTTGTTGGTGTTCTAGGCTTGCGTCTCTAGCACAGTCTAGCCTAGGACCAGCACAGTACCGTCGTTGAGCGTTTATTCAACTTTGCATCTCCGAATTGATTATTGCTGACCCTTTTTGCTACCATATTATAAGCCTTCCCAGCTCCAAATACATCTACGTCGTGTGTTTGACTCTCCCTGGTAATCGCTCTATCCAAGCTTTGAGAGTTTTTGACTACAACGGTTGCCGATCACCGCCTGCTGCTGGGTAAGAACTGGTAAGAATTTGAGATTTGCTTGGCGGATTTGTGACACCCACCACCACCTCTTGTTAGTAGTCTGTAGGATCATATTCTTGTGTGTTTCTATTGCTGCTAACCATGCCAGGATCACAAGCCGACGAGACTGACTGGGAGAACATGACGAATAAGGATTCGCATGATAAATTTCAGCAAATGATGAGTGGATAGGTGCAAGATGTGCTAAACAGATTTGAAGAGCCATGGAGAAGATAGATGGCATGGAGAAGACGTTCGAAACAAAGCTCGATAACAAGTTTAATGAATTGCTCGCGCGTCTTCCACCACAACCACCCGCTGCACCTAACGCACCTCTCCGACAACAACAACAACGACTACCTCCACGTCGTGAAACAGACCTCCGTCGAGCGAGCCGTGTTCCTCTTGCGTTTGGCCAAACTATTGGTGCTGTTGTTGATACTTCTGTGGCTCCTGCTACTGATGCGGAGGAGGATGATTATGTGGGAGATTACGAGGATGAGGTTGCTCAAAATCAGAACTACGTGCAACCACCTGCACCACAACCACCAGGTCGTCCACATGCAAATAATCACAATGGTAGGGCTTTCCCTCAGGTACGAGATCATGACCATCTTCCTAAACTGAAATCGAATATTCCACCTTCCGAGGGTAGATATGTTCCTGATATATATCTTACTTGGGAGTTAGAAACTGAACAACGATTTACATGTTTACAATATGATAGAGGCGGGGGTGTCCCGATCTTTCGATGAGATGATAACTATCGATTTGGTGAAGATGACTTTGACGATCCGACTACAAACGTGCACGACGTTGCGCCTTAGCAATCGCTAAACCAACTCCGAGAGGTTATTGACCATGCTGGAGCACAATCAACCTGACCACGAAGGTCTATTCCTGCAAGCAATCGAAGAACAAGCAAGAATATGATAAAAGCAATCTGAATATTGCGAGTATATATGAAGTATTGATAAAGGTGGGGATCCGTAAGCGGTCTTGGTCTGGTCGTTGGACACAAACGAAGTACACGAAGTTGCAATGGCTAACTTTTAACTAAACAAATCCCCAGGAAAAGCTACTAGATGGATCTACTTATATAGGAGCAAGGGGTGGCGGCCAAGGAGGTGGGAGGACGTCCCAAGGCAGCCTAAAACTAAATCTAGGTCGTACAAGGCCAATGGGCCCAAGTGGAGGTGATGTAACACTTTTGGACTTGTAGTTTGACTCGGATTCTGCTGCAGCATCAGATTGTTTCGTCCACAACTCAATGCTCCGGACGAATTTGAAGGTGATTCCAATTGGGTTGGAAAGTGCACGAAATCTAGTTTCCAACAAAAAAAGAATCACCCAATTCGGAGTCCGTATGAAAAACTTGTGTGCGTTTTGAGTCAGGTATGTCTGTGCAGTCCGAATCTGAATCTAGAACGTGAGAGGCTTGGACTCTATCTTCTCTTGGGCCAAAAGTGACGTGAGAGAACTTTTTGGACAGCAAATAAACATCTCTTTCTTCCTTATCTTCATATGTGGATTGTACAAATGTCCCATACACCTGCAATTAGACAAAACACAAAAGTGTGTGAAGTATTTTTGTTCTGGATAACATAAATAGATTATTGAATAGTTTGCACTAGAAATCACCTGACAAATATGCATATATGCAATATTTTTGGTCATATCCAAGATAGTCATGTCCTCATCATCCTCCCCTTCTTGAAAATAAAGCCGTCCTCGGCGTTGCTTAATCTGAAATGTGGCTAACAAAAGAGACAAGGTGTACATGTTGTATATGTATATGTCATCCATTTTTACTTCCCTTGATTTTTGCATATATGACACATGAATAGATGAGTAACTTGTATAGTTCATAAAATCTAAAGCCAAAAAATTAGCACAAGAAGTAGAAGGCATGAAAATATTGCAACTCAGTTTGCACATATAAGTGAAGCTCTTATTCATTTCAAAAGATTGACAATGTTCATCATTAAACCATCCCAACATTGATGAATAAACCTTACTTGCATCAAATTTACATGCTACAACATGCTTAAATAAGCAAACATGCAATAAGTCATTCAACACAGAATCATCACCAAGATTAGAGGTCATATCAAAATGATTAAACATTGGTTCTTTTGCATCAATAGTTAATTCAATGGGTGCACTCAAAATTGTTGGTATTTCAGTTGTTTGATCACATGGCAAAGTCAAATTATCAACGTAGTCCTCTAAAATAGGTGGTGTGATCAAAGTAGTGGGTAGCTCATCAGATGGTGCATTCAAATTGACAAGGCATTCATCATTCTCATGTTGAGATGGAAGATCAGTACCTTTGTCATTACCTCTTATGATCAACTCAGATGATGTAGCCACTCTCGGGGGCGATGTGTCACATGGTGGAGGTGATGTAGTCCTGACAACAACGGATGTGGTTGTCATAATATGCCTAGTAGTTGAAGGAACAATCATATCAACTCTTGGAATGTGCACCGTGCGCTTGTTCTCCTCGTGGCCAACACGTCGTTTTATTTCCTGTTCAGCTTTGCAAGCAAGATGAAACAAATGGTCCATAGGATAACACTCTTCATGAATTAGTATCTCTTGAATATCACGGTTTAATCCTCCCCAAAATCTATCCATAAAATCATCTTCACTTTCTTCTAAAGAGGAATGCAACAAGGTAGTTTGTAAATCATCATAATATTTTGTTACAGTTTCACTACCTTGCTTTAAGTGTTGCAACTTCTTAATCATGTCACGAGTATAATAAGCAGGGACGAAAGTATGTCGCATGGCAAGTTTCAAATCATCCCAAGTAGTAGGTATATAATCAGGGTGTAACCGACAATATTCACTCCACCAAACCAAAGCATAACCAGTGAAAGAACCAACCGCAACCTTAACCTTTTTATGTTCATCGAAATTATGGGAAGCAAATATATTTTTTATGTCGAACTCCCATTCAATATATAAAGCAGGTTTAAAACGGCCATTAAATGGTGGTATAGATACATTAACCTGATCATGTGCATTTGGATGTTTGTGCACCTCTCGTGACGGTTGTGGTATTTGCAAAGGTGGTGGCACGTCTCCCGCGATCGACAAAGCCCATGAATTGACTGTGGATCCTGTCATGATTAGTAGAACAAGAAACAAAACCCAAAAATATTGTTCCTTCAACTACTAGGCATACTATGACAACCACATCCGTTGTTGTCAGGACTACATCACCTCCACCATGTGACACATCGCCCCCGAGAGTGGCTACATCATCTGAGTTGATCATAAGAGGTAATGACAAAGGTACTGATCTTCCATCTCTACATGAGAATGATGAATGCCTTGTCAATTTGAATGCACCATCTGATGAGCTACCCACTACTTTGATCACACCACCTATTTTAGAGGACTACGTTGATAATTTGACTTTGCCATGTGATCAAACAACTGAAATACCAACAATTTTGAGTGCACCCATTGAATTAACTATTGATGCAAAAGAACCAATGTTTAATCATTTTGATATGACCTCTAATCTTGGTGATGATTCTGTGTTGAATGACTTATTGCATGTTTGCTTATTTAAGCATGTTGTAGCATGTAAATTTGATGCAAGTAAGGTTTATTCACCAATGTTGGGATGGTTTAATGATGAACATTGTCAATCTTTTGAAATGAATAAGAGCTTCACTTATATGTGCAAACTGAGTTGCAATATTTTTAGGCCTTCTACTTCTTGTGCTAATTTTTTGGCTTTAGATTTTATGAACTATGCAAGTTACTCATCTATTCATGTGTCATATATGCAAAAATCAAGGGAAGTAAAAATGGATGACATATACATATACAACATGTACACCTTGTCTCTTTTGTAAGCCACATTTCAGATTAAGCAACGCCGAGGACGGCTTTATTTTCAAGAAGGGGAGGATGATGAGGACATGACTACCTTGGATATGACCAAAAATATTGCATATATGCATATTTGTCAGGTGATTTCTAGTGCAAACTATTCAATAATCTATTTATGTTATCCAGACCAAAAATACTTCACACACTTTTGTGTTTTGTCTAATTGCAGGTGTATGGGACATTTGTACAATCCACATATGAAGATAAGGAAGAAAGAGATGTTTATTTGCTGTCCAAAAAGTTCTCTCACGTCACTTTTGGCCCAAGAGAAGATAGAGTCCAAGTCTCTCACGTTCTGGATTCAGATTCGGACTGCACAGACACACCTGACTCAAAACGCACACAAGTTTTTCATACGGACTCCGAATTGGGTGATTCTTTTTTTGATGGAAACTAGATTTCGTGCACTTTCCAACCCAATTGGAATCACCTTCAAATTCGTCCGGAGCGTTGAGTTGTGGACGAAACAATCTGATGCTGCAGCAGAATCCGAGTCAAACTACAAGTCCAAAGGTGTTACATCACCTCCACTTGGGCCCATTGGCCTTGTACGACCTAGATTTAGTTTTAGGCTGCCTTGGGACGTCCTCCCACCTCCTTGGCCGCCACCCCTTGCTCCTATATAAGTAGATCCATCTAGTAGCTTTTCCTTGGGATTTGTTTAGTTAAAAGTTAGCCATTGCAACTTCGTGTACTTCGTTTGTGTCCAACGACCAGACCAAGACCGCTTACGGATCCCCGCCTTTATCAATACTTCATATATACTCGCAATATTCAGATTGCTTTTATCATATTCTTGCTTGTTCTTCGATTGCTTGCAGGAATAGACCTTCGTGGTCAGGTTGATTGTGCTCCAGCATGGTCAATAACCTCTCGGAGTTGGTTTAGCGATTGCTAAGGCGCAACGTCGTGCACGTTTGTAGTCGGATCGTCAAAGTCGTCTCCACCAAATCGATAGTTATCATCTCATCGAAAGATCGGGACATCCCGCCTCTATCAAGTGGTATCAGAGCTACTAGATGGATCTACTTATATAGGAGCAAGGGGTGGCGGCCAAGGAGGTGGGAGGACGTCCCAAGGCAGCCTAAAACTAAATCTAGGTCGTACAAGGCCAATGGGCCCAAGTGGAGGTGATGTAACACCTTTGGACTTGTAGTTTGACTCGGATTCTGCTGCAGCATCAGATTGTTTCGTCCACAACTCAACGCTCCGGACGAATTTGAAGGTGATTCCAATTGGGTTGGAAAGTGCACGAAATCTAGTTTCCAACAAAAAAAGAATCACCCAATTCGGAGTCCGTATGAAAAACTTGTGTGCGTTTTGAGTCAGGTGTGTCTGTGCAGTCCGAATCTGAATCCAGAACGTGAGAGACTTGGACTCTATCTTCTCTTGGGCCAAAAGTGACGTGCGAGAACTTTTTGGACAGCAAATAAACATCTCTTTCTTCCTTATCTTCATATGTGGATTGTACAAATGTCCCATACACCTGCAATTAGACAAAACACAAAAGTGTGTGAAGTATTTTTGTTCTGGATAACATAAATAGATTATTGAATAGTTTGCACTAGAAATCACCTGACAAATATGCATATATGCAATATTTTTGGTCATATCCAAGATAGTCATGTCCTCATCATCCTCCCCTTCTTGAAAATAAAGCCGTCCTCGGCGTTGCTTAATCTGAAATGTGGCTAACAAAAGAGACAAGGTGTACATGTTGTATATGTATATGTCATCCATTTTTACTTCCCTTGATTTTTGCATATATGACACATGAATATATGAGTAACTTGCATAGTTCATAAAATCTAAAGCCAAAAAATTAGCACAAGAAGTAGAAGGCATGAAAATATTGCAACTCAGTTTGCACATATAAGTGAAGCTCTTACTCATTTCAAAAGATTGACAATGTTCATCATTAAACCATCCCAACATTGGTGAATAAACCTTACTTGCATCAAATTTACATGCTACAACATGCTTAAATAAGCAAACATGCAATAAGTCATTCAACACAGAAAATAAATCTAATCTAGGAAAAACTGGAAATTCTCACCGAGCAACCTGAAAACTGATACCACTTGATAGAGGCGGGGGTGTCCCGATCTTTCGATGAGATGATAACTATCGATTTGGTGAAGATGACTTTGACGATCCGACTACAAACGTGCACGACGTTGCGCCTTAGCAATCGCTAAACCAACTCCGAGAGGTTATTGACCATGCTGGAGCACAATCAACCTGACCACGAAGGTCTATTCCTGCAAGCAATCGAAGAACAAGCAAGAATATGATAAAAGCAATCTGAATATTGCGAGTATATATGAAGTATTGATAAAGGTGGGGATCCGTAAGCGGTCTTGGTCTGGTCGTTGGACACAAACGAAGTACACGAAGTTGCAATGGCTAACTTTTAACTAAACAAATCCCCAGGAAAAGCTACTAGATGGATCTACTTATATAGGAGCAAGGGGTGGCGGCCAAGGAGGTGGGAGGACGTCCCAAGGCAGCCTAAAACTAAATCTAGGTCGTACAAGGCCAATGGGCCCAAGTGGAGGTGATGTAACACTTTTGGACTTGTAGTTTGACTCGGATTCTGCTGCAGCATCAGATTGTTTCGTCCACAACTCAACGCTCCGGACGAATTTGAAGGTGATTCCAATTGGGTTGGAAAGTGCACGAAATCTAGTTTCCAACAAAAAAAAAATCACCCAATTCGGAGTCCGTATGAAAAACTTGTGTGCGTTTTGAGTCAGGTATGTCTGTGCAGTCCGAATCTGAATCTAGAACGTGAGAGGCTTGGACTCTATCTTCTCTTGGGCCAAAAGTGACGTGAGAGAACTTTTTGGACAGCAAATAAACATCTCTTTCTTCCTTATCTTCATATGTGGATTGTACAAATGTCCCATACACCTGCAATTAGACAAAACACAAAAGTGTGTGAAGTATTTTTGTTCTGGATAACATAAATAGATTATTGAATAGTTTGCACTAGAAATCACCTGACAAATATGCATATATGCAATATTTTTGGTCATATCCAAGATAGTCATGTCCTCATCACAATATCCCGAGGAGAGACGGGTTGCCGCTGCTGTTTGTGCTTTCACTAGTTTTGCATGTGTATGGTGGTCTGAACATTGTAGATTATATCCTATTCCAACTACTTGGGCTGCTTTGAAAACTGCTATGCGTACTCGTTGGGTTCCACCATATTATCAACGTGAATTGCTTCAAAAATTACAGCGCTTAAGACAAGGAAAAAATTCTGTAGAAGAATATTATCAGGAGTTACAAACTGGCATGATTAGATGTGGTATTGTTGAGGAGAATGAAGCTATGCTTGCACGTTTTCTGGGTGGATTAAATAGAGAGATTCAGACCATTCTAGACTATAAGGAGTATACTAATATCACTTGTTTATTCCATCTTGCTTGTAAAGCTGAACGTGAAGTGCAGGATCGAAAAGCATTGGCACGAACTAACTTTTCTGCAGGCCGACCTTCATCATGGACACCGCGTGCATCTTCTATTTCAATTGCACCAGCACCTCAATCAGGTGCCTCCTCCAGTCGTGATACAAGAAAACAGGCACAACCACCATTTTCTGCCAAGAGCGCACCTGCTGGGCCTGCATGGAGTTCTTCTTCTTCTATGGCATCAACAGGGCACACAAGTGATATTATTTGTCGTCATTGTAAGGGAGGAGGTCATTATGCAAGAGATTGCAAATCTCCGCGTGTGATGATTGCTACCGCGGATGGTGGATATGAGTCCGCTAGTGACTATGATGAGGAGACTTTGGCTCTTATTACACGTGAAGAACATGGTGGAGATGATTCTGATCATGAGACGCAATACATGGCTCCTGAAGACGCTGACAGGTATGAATTTTTAGTTGCTCAACGTGTTTTGAGTGTGCAGGTCACACAAGCTGAGCAAAATCAGAGGCACAATTTGTTCCATACCAAGGGAGTTGTGAAAGAACGTTCTGTGCGCGTCATCATAGATGGAGGGAGCTGCAACAACTTGGCTAGCATGGAGATGGTGGAGAAGCTTTCTCTCACCACAAGACCACATCCACATCCTTACTACATCCAATGGTTCAACAACAGCGGCAAGGTTAAGGTAACACGTTCTACATATGCTGATTATCTTGATTGTGATGTGGTACCTATGCAAGCATGTTCCTTATTACTTGGTAGACCATGGCAATTTGATAAAAATTCTATACACCATGGTAGAAACAATCAGTATACTCTTGTTCATAAGGATAAAAATATTACTTTGCTTCCTATGACTCCTGATTCTATTTTGAAAGATGATATTAATAGAGCCAATAAAGCAAAACAGGAGAAGAATAAGAGTGAAAATCAGATTGTGGCAAAAGCATTTGAGCAACAAATGAAGCCTAATCATAAACCATCTAGTGTTGCTTCTGAAATTAAATTGAAAAGTGCATGTTTATTTGCCACCAAATCTGATATTGATGAGCTAGATTTCAGCAAATCTGTTTGCTATGCTTTTGTGTGCAAAGATGCATTGTTTTCATTCGAGGACGTGCCTTCCTCTTTGCCTCCTGCTATCACTAACATTTTACAGGAGTTCGCTGACGTCTTTCCACAAGACGTGCCACCGAGATTACCACCTATTCGAGGGATTGAGCATCAGATTGACTTAATTCCCGGTGCTTCACTGCCAAACCGTGCGCCATACCGTACCAATCCAGAGGAGACGAAGGAGATTATGCGTCAAGTACAAGAGCTTCTCGACAAAGGTTATATACGCGAATCCCTTAGTCCTTGTGCTGTTCCTATTATTCTTGTGCCGAAAAAGGATGGTACATCGCGTATGTGTGTTGATTGTAGAGGCATTAATAATATTACTATTCGTTATCGTGATGAGGACATGACTACCTTGGATATGACCAAAAATATTGCATATATGCATATTTGTCAGGTGATTTCTAGTGCAAACTATTCAATAATCTATTTATGTTATCCAGAACAAAAATACTTCACACACTTTTGTGTTTTGTCTAATTGCAGGTGTATGGGACATTTGTACAATCCACATATGAAGATAAGGAAGAAAGAGATGTTTATTTGCTGTCCAAAAAGTTCTCTCACGTCACTTTTGGCCCAAGAGAAGATAGAGTCCAAGTCGCTCACGTTCTGGATTCAGATTCGGACTGCACAGACACACCTGACTCAAAACGCACACAAGTTTTTCATACAGACTCCGAATTGGGTGATTCTTTTTTTGTTGGAAACTAGATTTCGTGCACTTTCCAACCCAATTGGAATCACCTTCAAATTCGTCCGGAGCGTTGAGTTGTGGACGAAACAATCTGATGCTGCAGCAGAATCCGAGTCAAACTACAAGTCCAAAGGTGTTACATCACCTCCACTTGGGCCCATTGGCCTTGTACGACCTAGATTTAATTTTAGGCTGCCTTGGGACGTCCTCCCACCTCCTTGGCCCCACCCCTTGCTCCTATATAAGTAGATCCATCTAGTAGCTTTTCCTTGGGATTTGTTTAGTTAAAAGTTAGCCATTGCAACTTCGTGTACTTCGTTTGTGTCCAACGACCAGACCAAGACCGCTTCCGGATCCCCACCATTATCAATACCTCATATATATTTGCAATATTCAGATTGCTTTATCATATTCTTGCTCGTTCTTCGATTGCTTGCAGGAATAGACCTTCGTGGTCAGGCTGACCGTGCTTCCGGCATTGTCAGTAACCTCAGGAGATTGGTTTAGCGATTGCTAAGGCGCAACGTCGTGCACGTTTGTAGTCGGATCGTCAAAGTCGTCTCCACCAAATCGATAGTTATCATGATAGAGGCGGGGTGTCCCGATCTTTCGATGAGATGATACTACCGATTTGGTGGAGACGACTTTGACGATCCGACAACAAACGTGCACGACGTTGCGCCTTAGCAATCGCTAAACCAATCTCCTGAG